>NW_027522863.1:0-73413 GCF_052094955.1 Ictidomys tridecemlineatus | reverse complement strand
ACATCAACAGCAAACAAAGCATAGAGATAGAACTTCAAACTGCTTCATTGTGTCAAGTTTCAAAGAGCTAGCACAAACCGTGTTGGATTTAGAGTTCCAAATACATGTATCCGTATAGGAGAAAACAGAGTGAAACCTAAAAATGAAAACGGTTACTGCAAACGAACGGTTGAACCTAGAAGAACGAAATTCGGTGAGCCAAGTGGTTTTTGTGTACTGATCATTACCTGAAAAAATCATTAAGATTGGGTGAAAAAATGTTTGCTGAGATTTCAGGCAACTCGTAGTTTTTTGGAAGCTTGGCAACCCCTTTCCATGAAAGGGATTTTCGCCAGTCTCTGCTTAGGGCTACACAAACAGCAAACAAAGCATAGAGATAGAACTGGAAACTGCTTTATTATGTCAAGTTTCAAAGAGCTAGAAAAACCGTGTTTGATTTAGTGTTCCAAATACATGTATCCCTATAGGAGAAAACAGAGTGAAACCTAAAAATAAAAACGGTTACTGCAAACTAACGGTTTAACCTAGAAAAACGAAATTTGGTGAGCCAAGTGGTTTTGTTGTACTGATCATTACCTGAAAGAATAATCGAGATTGGGTGAAAAAATGTTTGGTGAGATTTCAGGCAACTCGTAGTTTTTTGGAAGCTTGGCAACCCCTTTCCATGAAAGTGATTTTCGCCAGTCTCTGCTTAGGGCTACATCAACAGCAAACAAAGCATAGAAAGAGAGCTTTATACTGCTTTATTTTTTCAAGTTTCTAAGAGCTAGCAAAAACCCTGTTTGATTTAGAGTTCCAAATACAGGTATCCCTATAGGAGAAAACAGAGTGAAACCTAAAAATGAAAAGGGTTACTGCAAACGAACGGTTTAACCTAGAAGAACGAAATTTGGTGAGCCAAGTGGTTTTGGTGTACTGATCATTACCTGCAAGAATCATCAAGATTGGGTGAAAAAATGTTTGCTGAGATTTCAGGCAACTCGTAGTTTTTTGGAAGCTTGGCAACCCCTTTCCATGAAAGTGATTTTCGCCAGTCTCTGCTTAGGGCTACATCAACAGCAAACAAAGCATAGTGATAGTACTGGAAACTGCTTTATTGTGGCAAGTTTCAAATTACTAGCACAAACCGTGTTTGATTTAGAGTTCCAAATACATGTATCCCTATAGGAGAAAACAGAGTGAAACCTAAAAATGAAAATGGTTACTGCAAACGAACGGTTTAACTTAGAAGAACGAAATTTGGTGAGCCAAGTGGTTTTGGTGTACTGATCATTACCTGAAAGAATCATCAAGATGGGGTGAAAAATGTTTCCTGAGATTTCAGGCAACTCGTAGTTTTTTGGAAGCTTGGCAACCCCTTTCCATGAAAGGGATTTTCGCCAGTCTCTGCTTAGGGCTACATCAACAGCAAACAAACCATAGTGATAGAACTTGAAACTGCTTTATTGTGTCAAGTTTCAAAGAGTTAGCACAAACCGTGTTTGATTTAGAGTTCCAAATACATGTATCCCTATAGGAGAAAACAGAGTGAAACCTAAAAATGAAAACGGTTACTGCAAACGAACGGTTTAAACTAGAAGAACGAAATTTGGTGAGCCAAGTGGTTTTGGTGTACTGATCATTACCTGAAAGAATCATCAAGATTGGGTGAAAAAATGTTTGCTGAGATTTCAGGCAACTCGTAGTTTTTTGGAAGCTTTGCAACCCCTTTCTATTAAAGTGATTTTCGCCAGTCTCTGCTTAGGGCTACATCAACAGCAAACAAAGCATAGAAAGAGAGCTTTATACTTCTTTATTGTTTCAAGTTTCAAAAAGCTAGCACAAACCCTGTTTGATTTAGAGTTCCAAATACAGGTATCCCTATAGGAGAAAACAGAGTGAAACCTAAAAATAAAAACGGTTACTGCAAACGAACGGTTTAACCTAGAAGAACGAAATTTGGTGAGCCAAGTGCTTTTGGTGTACTGATCATTACCTGAAAGAATCATCAAGATTGGGTGAAAAAATGTTTGCTGAGATTTCAGGAAACTCGTACTTTTTTGGAAGCTTGGCAACCCCTTTCCATGAAAGTGATTTTCGCCAGTCTCTGCTTAGGGCTACATAAACAGCAAACAAAGCATAGAGAGAGAACTTTATACTGCTTTATTGTGTCAAGTTTCAAAGAGCTAGCACAAACCGTGTTTGATTTAGAGTTCCAAATACATGTATCCCTATAGGAGAAAACAGAGTGAAAACTAAAAATGAAAACGGTTACTGAAAACGAACGGTTTAACCTAGAAGAACGAAATTGGGTGAGCCAAGTGGTTTTGGTGTACTGATCATTACCTGAAAGAATCATCAAGATTGGGTGAAAAAATGTTTGCTGAGATTTCAGGCAACTCGTAGTTTTTTGGAAGCTTGGCAACCCCTTTCCATGAAAGTGATTTTCGCCAGTCTCTGCTTAGGGCTACATCAACAGCAAACAAAGCATAGAGATAGAACTTGAAACTGCTTTATTGTGTCAAGTTTCAAAGAGCTTGCACAAACCGTGTTTGATTTAGAGTTCCAAATTCATGTATCCCTGTAGGATAAAACAGTGGGAAACCTAAAAATGAAAACGGTTACTGCAAACGAACGGTTTAACCTAGAAGAACGAAATTTGGTGAGCCAAGTGGTTTTGGTGTACTGATCATTACCTGAAAGAATCATCAAGATTGGGTGAAAAAATGTTTGCTGAGATTTCAGGCAACTCGTAGTTTTTTGGAAGCTTGGCAATCCCTTCCCATGAAAGTGATTTTCGCCAGTTTCTGCTTAGGGCTACATCAACAGGAAACAAAGCATATAGATAGAACTTGAAACTGCTTTATTGTGTCTAGTTTCAAAGAGCTAGCACAAATCGTGTTTGATTTAGAGTTCCAAATACATGTATCCCTATAGGAGAAAACAGAGTGAAACCTAAAAATGAAAACGGTCACTGCAAACGAACGGTTTAACCTAGAAGAACGAAATTTGGTGAGCCAAGTGGTTTTGGTGTACTGATCATTACCTGAAAGAATCATCAAGATTGGGTGAAAAAATGTTGGCTGAGATTTCAGGGAACTCGTAGTTTTTTGGAAGCTTGGCAACCCCTTTCCATGAAAGTGATTTTCGCCAGTCTCTGCTTAGGGCTACATCAACAGCAAACAAAGCCTAGAGATAGAACTTGAAACTGCTTTATTGTGTCAAGTTTCAAATTACTAGCACAAACCGTGTTTGATTTAGAGTTCCAAATACATGTATCCCTATAGGAGAAAACAGAGTGAAACCTAAAAATGAAAATGGTTACTGCAAACGAACGGTTTAACTTAGAAGAACGAAATTTGGTGAGCCAAGTGGTTTTGGTGTACTGATCATTACCTGAAAGAATCATCAAGATGGGGTGAAAAATGTTTCCTGAGATTTCAGGCAACTCGTAGTTTTTTGGAAGCTTGGCAACCCCTTTCCATGAAAGGGATTTTCGCCAGTCTCTGCTTAGGGCTACATAAACAGCAAACAAACCATAGTGATAGAACTTGAAACTGCTTTATTGTGTCAAGTTTCAAAGAGTTAGCACAAACCGTGTTTGATTTAGAGTTCCAAATACATGTATCCCTATAGGAGAAAACAGAGTGAAACCTAAAAATGAAAACGGTTACTGCAAACGAACGGTTTAAACTAGAAGAACGAAATTTGGTGAGCCAAGTGGTTTTGGTGTACTGATCATTACCTGAAAGAATCATCAAGATTGGGTGAAAAAATGTTTGCTGAGATTTCAGGCAACTCGTAGTTTTTTGGAAGCTTTGCAACCCCTTTCTTTTAAAGTGATTTTCGCCAGTCTCTGCTTAGGGCTACATCAACAGCAAACAAAGCATAGAAAGAGAGCTTTATACTTCTTTATTGTTTCAAGTTTCAAAAAGCTAGCACAAACCCTGTTTGATTTAGAGTTCCAAATACAGGTATCCCTATAGGAGAAAACAGAGTGAAACCTAAAAATAAAAACGGTTACTGCAAACGAACGGTTTAACCTAGAAGAACGAAATTTGGTGAGCCAAGTGCTTTTGGTGTACTGATCATTACCTGAAAGAATCATCAAGATTGGGTGAAAAAATGTTTGCTGAGATTTCAGGAAACTCGTACTTTTTTGGAAGCTTGGCAACCCCTTTCCATGAAAGTGATTTTCGCCAGTCTCTGCTTAGGGCTACATAAACAGCAAACAAAGCATAGAGAGAGAACTTTATACTGCTTTATTGTGTCAAGTTTCAAAGAGCTAGCACAAACCGTGTTTGATTTAGAGTTCCAAATACATGTATCCCTATAGGAGAAAACAGAGTGAAAACTAAAAATGAAAACGGTTACTGAAAACGAACGGTTTAACCTAGAAGAACGAAATTGGGTGAGCCAAGTGGTTTTGGTGTACTGATCATTACCTGAAAGAATCATCAAGATTGGGTGAAAAAATGTTTGCTGAGATTTCAGGCAACTCGTAGTTTTTTGGAAGCTTGGCAACCCCTTTCCATGAAAGTGATTTTCGGCAGTCTCTGCTTAGGGCTACATCAACAGCAAACAAAGCATAGAGATAGAACTTGAAACTGCTTTATTGTGTCAAGTTTCAAAGAGCTTGCACAAACCGTGTTTGATTTAGAGTTCCAAATTCATGTATCCCTGTAGGATAAAACAGTGGGAAACCTAAAAATGAAAACGGTTACTGCAAACGAACGGTTTAACCTAGAAGAACGAAATTTGGTGAGCCAAGTGGTTTTGGTGTACTGATCATTACCTGAAAGAATCATCAAGATTGGGTGAAAAAATGTTTGCTGAGATTTCAGGCAACTCGTAGTTTTTTGGAAGCTTGGCAATCCCTTCCCATGAAAGTGATTTTCGCCAGTTTCTGCTTAGGGCTACATCAACAGGAAACAAAGCATATAGATAGAACTTGAAACTGCTTTATTGTGTCTAGTTTCAAAGAGCTAGCACAAATCGTGTTTGATTTAGAGTTCCAAATACATGTATCCCTATAGGAGAAAACAGAGTGAAACCTAAAAATGAAAACGGTCACTGCAAACGAACGGTTTAACCTAGAAGAACGAAATTTGGTGAGCCAAGTGGTTTTGGTGTACTGATCATTACCTGAAAGAATCATCAAGATTGGGTGAAAAAATGTTGGCTGAGATTTCAGGGAACTCGTAGTTTTTTGGAAGCTTGGCAACCCCTTTCCATGAAAGTGATTTTCGCCAGTCTCTGCTTAGGGCTACATCAACAGCAAACAAAGCCTAGAGATAGAACTTGAAACTGCTTTATTGTGTCACGTTTCAAAGAGCTAGCAAAAACTGTGTTTGATTTAGAGTTCCAAATACATGTATCCCTATAGGAGAAAACAGAGTGAAACCTAAAAATGAAAACGGTTACTGCAAACGAACGGTTTAACCTAGAAGAACGAAATTTGGTGAGCCAAGTGGTTTTGGTGTACTGATCATTACCTGAAAGAATCATCAAGATTGGGTGAAAAAATGTTTGCTGAGATTTCAGGAAACTCGTAGTTTTTTGGAAGCTTGGCAACCCCTTTCCAAGAAAGTGATTTTCGCCAGTCTCTGCTTAGGGCTACATCAACAGCAAAAAAGCATAGAGATAGAACTTGAAACTTCTTTATTGTGTCAAGTTTCAAAGAGCTAGCACAAACCGTGTTTGATTTAGAGTTCCAAATACATGTATCCCTATAGGAGAAAACAGAGTGAAACCTAAAAATGAAAACGGTTACTACAAAAGAACGGTTGAACCTAGAAGAACGAAATTTGGTGAGCCAAGTGGTTTTGGTGTACTGATCATTACCTGAAAGAATCATCAAGATTGGGTGAAAAAAGGTTTGCTGAGATTTCAGGCAACTCGTAGTTTTTTGGAAGCTTGGCAATCCCTTCCCATGAAAGTGATTTTCGCCAGTTTCTGCTTAGGGCTACATCAACAGGAAACAAAGCATATAGATAGAACTTGAAACTGCTTTATTGTGTCTAGTTTCAAAGAGCTAGCACAAATCGTGTTTGATTTAGAGTTCCAAATACATGTATCCCTATAGGAGAAAACAGAGTGAAACCTAAAAATGAAAACGGTCACTGCAAACGAACGGTTTAACCTAGAAGAACGAAATTTGGTGAGCCAAGTGGTTTTGGTGTACTGATCATTACCTGAAAGAATCATCAAGATTGGGTGAAAAAATGTTGGCTGAGATTTCAGGGAACTCGTAGTTTTTTGGAAGCTTGGCAACCCCTTTCCATGAAAGTGATTTTCGCCAGTCTCTGCTTAGGGCTACATCAACAGCAAACAAAGCCTAGAGATAGAACTTGAAACTGCTTTATTGTGTCAAGTTTCAAATTACTAGCACAAACCGTGTTTGATTTAGAGTTCCAAATACATGTATCCCTATAGGAGAAAACAGAGTGAAACCTAAAAATGAAAATGGTTACTGCAAACGAACGGTTTAACTTAGAAGAACGAAATTTGGTGAGCCAAGTGGTTTTGGTGTACTGATCATTACCTGAAAGAATCATCAAGATGGGGTGAAAAATGTTTCCTGAGATTTCAGGCAACTCGTAGTTTTTTGGAAGCTTGGCAACCCCTTTCCATGAAAGGGATTTTCGCCAGTCTCTGCTTAGGGCTACATAAACAGCAAACAAACCATAGTGATAGAACTTGAAACTGCTTTATTGTGTCAAGTTTCAAAGAGTTAGCACAAACCGTGTTTGATTTAGAGTTCCAAATACATGTATCCCTATAGGAGAAAACAGAGTGAAACCTAAAAATGAAAACGGTTACTGCAAACGAACGGTTTAAACTAGAAGAACGAAATTTGGTGAGCCAAGTGGTTTTGGTGTACTGATCATTACCTGAAAGAATCATCAAGATTGGGTGAAAAAATGTTTGCTGAGATTTCAGGCAACTCGTAGTTTTTTGGAAGCTTTGCAACCCCTTTCTTTTAAAGTGATTTTCGCCAGTCTCTGCTTAGGGCTACATCAACAGCAAACAAAGCATAGAAAGAGAGCTTTATACTTCTTTATTGTTTCAAGTTTCAAAAAGCTAGCACAAACCCTGTTTGATTTAGAGTTCCAAATACAGGTATCCCTATAGGAGAAAACAGAGTGAAACCTAAAAATAAAAACGGTTACTGCAAACGAACGGTTTAACCTAGAAGAACGAAATTTGGTGAGCCAAGTGCTTTTGGTGTACTGATCATTACCTGAAAGAATCATCAAGATTGGGTGAAAAAATGTTTGCTGAGATTTCAGGAAACTCGTACTTTTTTGGAAGCTTGGCAACCCCTTTCCATGAAAGTGATTTTCGCCAGTCTCTGCTTAGGGCTACATAAACAGCAAACAAAGCATAGAGAGAGAACTTTATACTGCTTTATTGTGTCAAGTTTCAAAGAGCTAGCACAAACCGTGTTTGATTTAGAGTTCCAAATACATGTATCCCTATAGGAGAAAACAGAGTGAAAACTAAAAATGAAAACGGTTACTGAAAACGAACGGTTTAACCTAGAAGAACGAAATTGGGTGAGCCAAGTGGTTTTGGTGTACTGATCATTACCTGAAAGAATCATCAAGATTGGGTGAAAAAATGTTTGCTGAGATTTCAGGCAACTCGTAGTTTTTTGGAAGCTTGGCAACCCCTTTCCATGAAAGTGATTTTCGGCAGTCTCTGCTTAGGGCTACATCAACAGCAAACAAAGCATAGAGATAGAACTTGAAACTGCTTTATTGTGTCAAGTTTCAAAGAGCTTGCACAAACCGTGTTTGATTTAGAGTTCCAAATTCATGTATCCCTGTAGGATAAAACAGTGGGAAACCTAAAAATGAAAACGGTTACTGCAAACGAACGGTTTAACCTAGAAGAACGAAATTTGGTGAGCCAAGTGGTTTTGGTGTACTGATCATTACCTGAAAGAATCATCAAGATTGGGTGAAAAAATGTTTGCTGAGATTTCAGGCAACTCGTAGTTTTTTGGAAGCTTGGCAATCCCTTCCCATGAAAGTGATTTTCGCCAGTTTCTGCTTAGGGCTACATCAACAGGAAACAAAGCATATAGATAGAACTTGAAACTGCTTTATTGTGTCTAGTTTCAAAGAGCTAGCACAAATCGTGTTTGATTTAGAGTTCCAAATACATGTATCCCTATAGGAGAAAACAGAGTGAAACCTAAAAATGAAAACGGTCACTGCAAACGAACGGTTTAACCTAGAAGAACGAAATTTGGTGAGCCAAGTGGTTTTGGTGTACTGATCATTACCTGAAAGAATCATCAAGATTGGGTGAAAAAATGTTGGCTGAGATTTCAGGGAACTCGTAGTTTTTTGGAAGCTTGGCAACCCCTTTCCATGAAAGTGATTTTCGCCAGTCTCTGCTTAGGGCTACATCAACAGCAAACAAAGCCTAGAGATAGAACTTGAAACTGCTTTATTGTGTCAAGTTTCAAAGAGCTAGCAAAAACTGTGTTTGATTTAGAGTTCCAAATACATGTATCCCTATAGGAGAAAACAGAGTGAAACCTAAAAATGAAAACGGTTACTGCAAACGAACGGTTTAACCTAGAAGAACGAAATTTGGTGAGCCAAGTGGTTTTGGTGTACTGATCATTACCTGAAAGAATCATCAAGATTGGGTGAAAAAATGTTTGCTGAGATTTCAGGAAACTCGTAGTTTTTTGGAAGCTTGGCAACCCCTTTCCAAGAAAGTGATTTTCGCCAGTCTCTGCTTAGGGCTACATCAACAGCAAAAAAGCATAGAGATAGAACTTGAAACTTCTTTATTGTGTCAAGTTTCAAAGAGCTAGCACAAACCGTGTTTGATTTAGAGTTCCAAATACATGTATCCCTATAGGAGAAAACAGAGTGAAACCTAAAAATGAAAACGGTTACTACAAAAGAACGGTTGAACCTAGAAGAACGAAATTTGGTGAGCCAAGTGGTTTTGGTGTACTGATCATTACCTGAAAGAATCATCAAGATTGGGTGAAAAAATGTTTGCTGAGATTTCATGCAACTCGTAGTTTTTTGTAAGCTTGGCACCCCCTTTCCATGAAAGTGATTTTCGCCAGTCTCTGCTTAGGGATACATCAACAGCAAACAAACCACAAAGAGAGAACTGGAAACTGCTTTATTGTTTCAAGTTTCAAAGAGCTAGAACAAACCGTGTTTGATTTAGAGTTCCAAATACATGTATCCCTATAGGAAAAAACAGAGGGAAACCTAAAAATGAAAACCGTTACTGCAAACGAACAGTTTAACATAGAAGAACGAAATTTGGTGAGCCAAGTGGTTTTGGTGTACTGATCATTACCTGAAAGAATCATCAAGATTAAGAGAAAAAATGTTGGCTGAGATTTCAGGCAACTCATAGTTTTTTGGAAGCTTGGCAACCCCTTTACATGAAAGTGATTTTCGCCACTCTCTGCCTAGGGCTACATGAACAGCAAACAAACCATAGAGATAGAACTTGAAACTGCTTTATTGTGTCAAGTTTCAAAGAGCTAGCACAAACCGTGTTTGATTTAGAGTTCCAAATACATGTATCCCTATAGGAGAAAACAGAGTGAAACCTAAAAATGAAAACGGATACTGCAAACGAACGGTTTAACCTAGAAGAACGAAATTTGGTGAGCCAAGTGGTTTTGGTGTACTGATCATTACCTGAAAGAATCATCAAGATTGGGTGAAAAAATGTTTGCTGAGATTTCAGGCAACTCGTAGTTTTTTGGAAGCTTGGCAACCCCTTTCCATGAAGGTGATTTTCGCCAGTCTCTTCTTAGGGCTACATCAACAGCAAACAAAGCATAGAGATAGAACTTTAAACTGCTTTATTGTGTCAAGTTTGAAAGAGCTAGCACAAACCGTGTTTGATTTAGATTTCCAAATACATGTATCCCTATAGGAGAAAACAGAGTGAAACCTAAAAATGAAAACGGTTACTGCAAACGAACGGTTTAACCTAGAAGAACGAAATTTGGTGAGCCAAGTGGTTTTGGTGTACTGATCATTACCTGAAAGAATCATCAAGATTGGGTGAAAAAATGTTTGCTGAGATTTCAGGCAACTCGTAGTTTTTTGGAAGCTTGGCAAACCCTTTCAATGAAAGTGATTTTCGCGAGTCTCTGCTTCGGGTACATCAACAGCAAACAAAGCATAGAGATAGAACTTGAAACTGCTTTATTGTGTCAAGTTTCAAAGAGCTAGCACAAACCGTGTTTGATTTGGAATTCCAAATACATGTATCCCTATAGGAGAAAACAGAGTGAAACCTAAAAATGAAAACGGTTACTGCAAACGAACGGTTTAAACTAGAAGAACGAAATTTGGTGAGCCAAGTGGTTTTGGTGTACTGATCATTACCTGAAAGAATCATCAAGATTGGGTAAAAAAATGTTTGCTGAGATTTCAGGCAACTCGTAGTTTTTTGGAAGCTTGGCAACCCCTTTCCATGAAAGTGATTTTCGCCAGTCTCTGCTTAGGGATACATCAACAGCAAACAAACCATACAGAGAGAACGGGAAACTGCTTTATTGTGTCAAGTTTCAAAGAGCTAGCACAAACCGTGTTTGATTTAGAGTTCCAAATACATGTATCACTATAGGAGAAAACAGAGGGAAACCTAAAAATGAAAACCGTTACTGCAAACGAACAGTTTCACCTAGAAGAACGAAATTTGGTGAGCCAAGTGGTTTTGGTGTACGGATCATTACCTGAAAGAATCATCAAGATTGGGTGAAAAAATGTTTGCTGAGATTTCAGGAAACTCGTAGTTTTTTGGAAGCTTGGCAACCCCTTTCCAAGAAAGTGATTTTCGCCAGTCTCTGCTTAGGGCTACATCAACAGCAAAAAAGCATAGAGATAGAACTTGAAACTTCTTTATTGTGTCAAGTTTCAAAGAGCTAGCACAAACCGTGTTTGATTTAGAGTTCCAAATACATGTATCCCTATAGGAGAAAACAGAGTGAAACCTAAAAATGAAAACGGTTACTACAAAAGAACGGTTGAACCTAGAAGAACGAAATTTGGTGAGCCAAGTGGTTTTGGTGTACTGATCATTACCTGAAAGAATCATCAAGATTGGGTGAAAAAATGTTTGCTGAGATTTCATGCAACTCGTAGTTTTTTGTAAGCTTGGCACCCCCTTTCCATGAAAGTGATTTTCGCCAGTCTCTGCTTAGGGATACATCAACAGCAAACAAACCACAAAGAGAGAACTGGAAACTGCTTTATTGTTTCAAGTTTCAAAGAGCTAGAACAAACCGTGTTTGATTTAGAGTTCCAAATACATGTATCCCTATAGGAGAAAACAGAGTGAAACCTAAAAATGAAAACGGTTACCGCAAACCAACGGTTTAACCTAGAAGAACGAAATTTGGTGAGCCAAGTGGTTTTCGTGTACTGATCATTACCTGAAAGAATCATCAAGATTGGGTGAAAAAATGTTTGCTGAGATTTCAGGCAACTCGTAGTTTTTTGGAAGCTTGGCAACTTCTTTCCATGAAAGTGATTTTCGCCAGTCTCTGCTTAGGGATACATCAACAGCAAACAAACCATAGACAGAGAACTGGAAACTGCTTTATTGTGTCAAGTTTCAAAAAGCTAGCACAAACCGTGTTTGATTTAGAGTTCCAAATACATGTATCCCTATAGGAAAAAACAGAGGGAAACCTAAAAATGAAAACCGTTACTGCAAACGAACAGTTTAACATAGAAGAACGAAATTTGGTGAGCCAAGTGGTTTTGGTGTACTGATCATTACCTGAAAGAATCATCAAGATTAAGAGAAAAAATGTTGGCTGAGATTTCAGGCAACTCATAGTTTTTTGGAAGCTTGGCAACCCCTTTACATGAAAGTGATTTTCGCCACTCTCTGCCTAGGGCTACATGAACAGCAAACAAACCATAGAGATAGAACTTGAAACTGCTTTATTGTGTCAAGTTTCAAAGAGCTAGCACAAACCGTGTTTGATTTAGAGTTCCAAATACATGTATCCCTATAGGAGAAAACAGAGTGAAACCTTAAAATGAAAATGGTTACTGCAAACGAACGGTTTAACCTAGAAGAACAAAATTTGGTGAGCCAAGTGGTTTTGGTGTACTGATCATTACCTGAAAGAATCATCAAGATTGGGTGAAAAAATGTTTGCTGAGATTTCAGGCAACTCGTAGTTTTTTGGAAGCTTGGCAACCCCTTTCCATGAAGGTGATTTTCGCCAGTCTCTTCTTAGGGCTACATCAACAGCAAACAAAGCATAGAGATAGAACTTTAAACTGCTTTATTGTGTCAAGTTTCAAAGAGCTACCACATACCGTGTTTGATTTAGATTTCCAAATACATGTATCCCTATAGGAGAAAACAGAGTGAAACCTAAAAATGAAAACGGTTACTGCAAACGAACGGTTTAACCTAGAAGAACGAAATTTGGTGAGCCAAGTGGTTTTGGTGTACTGATCATTACCTGAAAGAATCATCAAGATTGGGTGAAAAAATGTTTGCTGAGATTTCAGGCAACTCGTAGTTTTTTGGAAGCTTGGCAAACCCTTTCCATGAAAGTGATTTTCGCGAGTCTCTGCTTCGGGTACATCAACAGCAAACAAAGCATAGAGATAGAACTTGAAACTGCTTTATTGTGTCAAGTTTCAGAGAGCTAGCACAAACCGTGTTTGATTTGGAATTCCAAATACATGTATCCCTATAGGAGAAAACAGAGTGAAACCTAAAAATGAAAACGGTTACTGCAAACGAACGGTTTAAACTAGAAGAACGAAATTTGGTGAGCCAAGTGGTTTTGGTGTACTGATCATTACCTGAAAGAATCATCAAGATTGGGTAAAAAAATGTTTGCTGAGATTTCAGGCAACTCGTAGTTTTTTGGAAGCTTGGCAACCCCTTTCCATGAAAGTGATTTTCGCCAGTCTCTGCTTAGGGATACATCAACAGCAAACAAACCATACAGAGAGAACGGGAAACTGCTTTATTGTGTCAAGTTTCAAAGAGCTAGCACAAACCGTGTTTGATTTAGAGTTCCAAATACATGTATCCCTATAGGAGAAAACAGAGGGAAACCTAAAAATGAAAACCGTTACTGCAAACGAACAGTTTCACCTAGAAGAACGAAATTTGGTGAGCCAAGTGGTTTTGGTGTACTGATCATTTCCTGAAAGAATCATCAAGATTGGGTGAAAAAATGTTTGCTGAGATTTCAGGCAACTCGTAGTTTTTTGGAAGCTTGACAACCCCTTTCCAAGAAAGTGATTTTCGACAGTCTCTGCTTAGGGCTACATCAACAGCAAACAAACCATAGAGACAGAACTTGAAACTGCATTATTGTGTCAAGTTTCAAAGAGCTAGCACAAACCATGTTTGATTTAGAGTTCCAAATACATGTATCCCTATAGGAGAAAACAGAGTGAAACCTAAAATTGAAAACGGTTACTGCAAACGAACGGTGTAACCTAGAAGAACGAAATTTGGTTAGCCAAGTGGTTTTGGTGTACTGATCATTACCTGAAAGAATCATCAAGATTGGGTGAAAAAATGTTTGCTGAGATTTCAGGCAACTCGTAGTTTTTTGGAAGCTTGTCAACTTCTTTCCATGAAAGTGATTTTCGCCAGTCTATGCTTAGGGATACATCAACAGCAAACAAACCATAGACAGAGAACTGGAATCTGCTTTATTGTGTCAAGTTTCAAAAAGCTAGCACAAACCGTGTTTGATTTAGAGTTCCAAATACATGTATCCCTATAGGAAAAAACAGAGGGAAACCTAAAAATGAAAACCGTTACTGCAAACGAACAGTTTAACATAGAAGAACGAAATTTGGTGAGCCAAGTGGTTTTGGTGTACTGATCATTACCTGAAAGAATCATCCAGATTAAGAGAAAAAATGTTGGCTGAGATTTCAGGCAACTCATAGTTTTTTGGAAGCTTGGCAACCCCTTTACATGAAAGTGATTTTCGCCACTCTCTGCCTAGGGCTACATGAACAGCAAACAAACCATAGAGATAGAACTTGAAACTGCTTTATTGTGTCAAGTTTCAAAGAGCTAGCACAAACCGTGTTTGATTTAGAGTTCCAAATACATGTATCCCTATAGGAGAAAACAGAGTGAAACCTTAAAATGAAAATGGTTACTGCAAACGAACGGTTTAACCTAGAAGAACAAAATTTGGTGAGCCAAGTGGTTTTGGTGTACTGATCTTTACCTGAAAGAATCATCAAGATTGGGTGAAAAAATGTTTGCTGAGATTTCAGGCAACTCGTAGTTTTTTGGAAGCTTGGCAACCCCTTTCCATGAAGGTGATTTTCGCCAGTCTCTTCTTAGGGCTACATCAACAGCAAACAAAGCATAGAGATAGAACTTTAAACTGCTTTATTGTGTCAAGTTTCAAAGAGCTACCACATACCGTGTTTGATTTAGATTTCCAAATACATGTATCCCTATAGGAGAAAACAGAGTGAAACCTAAAAATGAAAACGGTTACTGCAAACGAACGGTTTAACCTAGAAGAACGAAATTTGGTGAGCCAAGTGGTTTTGGTGTACTGATCATTACCTGAAAGAATCATCAAGATTGGGTGAAAAAATGTTTGCTGAGATTTCAGGCAACTCGTAGTTTTTTGGAAGCTTGGCAAACCCTTTCCATGAAAGTGATTTTCGCGAGTCTCTGCTTCGGGTACATCAACAGCAAACAAAGCATAGAGATAGAACTTGAAACTGCTTTATTGTGTCAAGTTTCAAAGAGCTAGCACAAACCGTGTTTGATTTGGAATTCCAAATACATGTATCCCTATAGGAGAAAACAGAGTGAAACCTAAAAATGAAAACGGTTACTGCAAACGAACGGTTTAAACTAGAAGAACGAAATTTGGTGAGCCAAGTGGTTTTGGTGTACTGATCATTACCTGAAAGAATCATCAAGATTGGGTAAAAAAATGTTTGCTGAGATTTCAGGCAACTCGTAGTTTTTTGGAAGCTTGGCAACCCCTTTCCATGAAAGTGATTTTCGCCAGTCTCTGCTTAGGGATACATCAACAGCAAACAAACCATACAGAGAGAACGGGAAACTGCTTTATTGTGTCAAGTTTCAAAGAGCTAGCACAAACCGTGTTTGATTTAGAGTTCCAAATACATGTATCCCTATAGGAGAAAACAGAGGGAAACCTAAAAATGAAAACCGTTACTGCAAACGAACAGTTTCACCTAGAAGAACGAAATTTGGTGAGCCAAGTGGTTTTGGTGTACTGATCATTACCTGAAAGAATCATCAAGATTGGGTGAAAAAATGTTTGCTGAGATTTCAGGCAACTCGTAGTTTTTTGGAAGCTTGGCAACCCCTTTCCAAGAAAGTGATTTTCGACAGTCTCTGCTTAGGGCTACATCAACAGCAAACAAACCATAGAGACAGAACTTGAAACTGCATTATTGTGTCAAGTTTCAAAGAGCTAGCACAAACCATGTTTGATTTAGAGTTCCAAATACATGTATCCCTATAGGAGAAAACAGAGTGAAACCTAAAATTGAAAACGGTTACTGCAAACGAACGGTGTAACCTAGAAGAACGAAATTTGGTTAGCCAAGTGGTTTTGGTGTACTGATCATTACCTGAAACAATCATCAAGATTGGGTGAAAAAATGTCTGCTGAGATTTCAGGCAACTCTTAGTTTTTTGGAAGCTTGGCAACCCCTTTCCATGAAAGTGATTTTCGCCAGTCTCTGCTTAGGGCTACATCAACAGCAAACAAACCATAGAGAGAGAACTTGAAACTGCTTTATTGTGTCAAGTTTCAAAGAGCAAGCACAAACCGTGTTTGATTTAGAGTTCCAAATACATGTATCCCTATAGGAGAAAACAGAGTGAAACCTAAAAATGAAAACGGTTACTGCAAACGAACGGTTTAACCTAGAAGAACGAAATTTGGTGAGCCAAGTGGTTTTGGTGTACTGATCATTACCTGAAAGAATCATCAAGATTGGGTGAAAAAATGTTTGCTGAGATTTCAGGAAACTCGTATTTTTTTGGAAGCTTGGCAACCCATTTCCATGAAAGTGATTTTCGCCAGTCTCTGCTTAGGGCTACATCAACAGCAAACAAAGCATAGAGATAGAACGTGAAACTGTTTTATTGTGTCAAGTTTCAAAGAGCTAGCACAAACCGTGTTTGATTTAGAGTTCTAAATACAAGTATCCCTATAGGAGAAAACAGAGTGAAACCTAAAAATAAAAACGTTTACTGCAAACGAACGGTTTAACCTAGAAGAACGAAATTTGGTGAGCCAAGTGGTTTTGGTGTACTGATCATTACCTGAAAGAATCATCAAGATTGGATGAAAAAATGTTTGCTGAGATTTCAGGCACCTCGTAGTTTTTTGGAAGCTTTGCAACCCCTTTCAATGAAAGTGATTTTCGCCAGTCTCTGCTTAGGGCTACATCAACTGCAAACAAACCATAGAGATAGAACTTGAAACTTCCTTATTGTGTCAAGTTTCAAAGAGCTAGCACAAACCGTGTTTGATTTAGAGTTCCAAATACATGTATCCGTATAGGAGAAAACAGAGTGAAACCTAAAATTTAAAACGGTTACTGCAAACGAACGGTTTAACCTAGAAGAACGAAATTTGGTGAGCCAAGTGGTTTTGGTGTACTGATCATTACCTGAAACAATCATCAAGATTGGGTGAAAAAATGATTGCTGAGATTTCAGGCAACTCGTAGTTTTTTGGAAGCTTGGCAACCCATTTCAATGAAAGTGATTTTCGCCAGTCTCTGCTTAGGGCTACATCAACAGCAAAAAAAGCATAGAGATAGAACGTGAAACTGCTTTATTGTGTTAAGTTTCACAGAGCTACCACAAACCGTGTTTGATTTAGAGTTCCAAATACAAGTATCCCTATAGGAGAAAACAGAGTGAAACCTAAAAATAAAAACGTTTACTGCAAACGAACGGTTTAACCTAAAAGAACGAAATTTGGTGAGCCAAGTGGTTTTCGTGTACTGATCATTACCTGAAAGAATCATCAAGATTGGGTGAAAAAATGTTTGCTGAGATTTCAGGCAACTCGTAGTATTTTGGAAGCTTGGCAACGCCTTTCCATGAAAGTGATTTTCGCCAGTCTCTGCTTAGGGATACATCAACAGCAAACAAACCATAGAGAGAGAACTGGAAACTGCTTTATTGTGTCAAGTTTCAAAAAGCTAGCACAAACCGTGTTTGATTTAGAGTTCCAAATACATGTATCCCTATAGTAGAAAACAGAGGGAAACCTAAAATTGAAAACGGTTACTTCAAACGAACGGTTTAAACTAGAAGAAGGAAATTTGGTGAGCAGAGTGGTTTTGGTGTACTGATCATTACCTGAAAGAATCATCAAGATTGGGTGAAAAAATGTTTGCTGAGATTTCAGGCAACTCGTAGTTTTTTGGAAGCTTGGCAACCCCTTTCCATGAAAGTGATTTTCGCCAGTCTCTGCTTAGGGCTACATCAATAGCAAACAAACCATAGAGATAGAACTTTAAATGGCTTTATTGTGTCAAGTTTCAAAGAGCTTGCACAACCGTGTTTTATTTAGAGTTCCAAATACATGTATCCCTATAGGAGAAAACAGAATGTAACCTAAAAATGAAAACGGTTACTGCAAACGAACGGTTTAACCTAGAAAAACGAAATTTGGTGAGCAAAGTGGTTTTGGTGTACTGATCATTACCTAAAAGAATCATCAAGATTGGGTGAAAAAATGTTTGCTGAGATTTCAGGCAACTCGTAGTTTTTTGGAAGCTTGGCAACCCCTTTCCTTGAAAGTCATTTTCGCCAGTCTCTGCTTAGGGCTACATCAACAGCAAAGAAAGCATAGAGATAGAACTGGAAACTGCTTTATTATGTCAAGTTTTAAAGACCTAGCAAAAACCATGTTTGATTTAGAGTTCCAAATACATGTATACCTATAGGAGAAAACAGAGTGAAACCTAAATATGAAAACGGTTACTGGAAACGAACGGTTTAACCTAGAAGAACGAAATTTCGTGAGCCAAGTGGTTTTGGTATACTGATCATTATCTGAAAGAATCATCAAGATTGGGTGAAAAAATGTTTGCAGAGATTTCAGGCAACTCGTAGTTTTTTGGAAGCTTGGCAACCCCTTTCCATGAAAGTGATTTTCGCCAGTCTCTGCTTAGGGCTACATCAACAGCAAACAAAGCATAGAGATAGAACTGGAAACTGCTTTATTGTGTCAAGATTCAAAGAGCTAGCACAAACCGTGTTTGATTTAGAGTTCCAAATACATGTATCCCTATAGGAGAAAACAGAGTGAAACCTAAAAATGAAAACCGTTACTGCAAACGAACGGTTTAACCTAGAAGAACGAAATTTCGTGAGCCAAGTGGTTTTGGTGGACTGATCATTACCTGAAAGAATCATCAAGATTGGGTGAAAAAATGTTTGCTGAGATTTCAGGCAACTCGTAGTTTTTTGGAAGCTTGGCAACCCCTTTCCATGAAAGTGATTTTCGCCAGTCTCTGCTTAGGGCTACATCAACAGCAAACAAAGCATAGAGATAGAACTGGAAACTGCTTTATTGTGTCAAGTTTCAAAGAGCTAGCACAAACAGTGTTTGATTTAGGGTTTTAAATACATGTATCCCTATAAGAGAAAACAGAGTGAAACCTGAAAATGTAAACGGTTACTGCAAACGAACGGATTAACCTTGAAGAACGAAATTTGGTGAGCCAAGTGTTTTTTGTGTACTGATCATTACCTGAAAGAATCATCAGATTGGGTGAAAAAATGTTTGCTGAGATTTCAGGCAACTCGTAGTTTTTTGGAAGCTTGGCAACCCCTTTCCATGAAAGTGATTTTTGCCAGTCTCTGCTTAGGGCTACATCAACAGCAAACAAAGCATAGAGATTAAACTGGAAACTGCTTTATTGTGTCAAGTTTCAAAGAGCTAGCACAAATCGTGTTTGATTTAGAATTCCAAATACATGTATCCCTATAGGAGAAAACAGAGTGTAACCTGAAAATGAAAACGGTTACTGCAAACGATCGGTTTAACCTAGAAGAATGAAATTTGGTGAGCCAAGTGGTTTTGGTGTACTGATCATTACCTGAAAGATTCATCAAGATTGGGTGAAAAAATGTTTCCTGAAATTTCAGGCAACTTGTAGTTTTTTGGAAGCTTGGCAACCCCTTTCAATGAAAGTGATTTTTGCCAACTCTGCTTAGGGCTACATCAACAGCAAACAAACCGTAGAGATAGAACTGGAAACTGCTTTATTGCGTCAAGTTTCAAAAAGCTAGCACAAACCGTGTTTGATTTAGAGTTCCAAATACATGTATCTCTATAGGAGAAAACATAGTGAAACCTAAAAATGAAAACGGTTACTGCAAACGAACGGTTTAACCTAAAAGAACGAAATTTGGTGAGCCAAGTGGTTTTGGTGTACTGATCATTACCTGAAAGAATCATCAAGATTGGGTGAAAAAATGTTTGCTGAGATTTCAGGCAACTCGTAGTTTTTTTGGAAGCTTGGCAACCCCTTTCCATGAAAGTGATTTTCGCCAGTCGCTACTAAGGGCTACATCAACAGCAAACAAACCATAGAGTTAGAACTTGAAACTGCTTTATTGTGTCAAGTTTCAAGGACCTAGCACAAACCGTGTTTGATTTAGATTTCCAAATACATGTATCCCTATAGGAGAAAACAGAGTGAAACCTAAAAATGAAAACGGTTACTGCAAACGAACAGTTTAAACTAGAAGAACGAAATTTGGTGATCCAAGTGGTTTTTGTGTACTGTTCATTACCTGAAAGAATCATCAAGATTGGGTGAAAAAATGTTTGCTGAGATTTCAGGCAAATCGTAGTTTTTTGGAAGCTTGGCAACCCCTTTCATTGAAAGTGATTTTCGCCAGTCTCTGCTTAGGGCTACATCAACAGCAAACAAAGCATAGAGATAGATCTTGAAACTGCTTTATTGTGTCAAGTTTCAAAGAGCAAGCACAAACCGTGTTTGATTTAGAGTTCCAAATACATGTATCCCTATAGGAGAAAACAGAGTGAAACCTAAAAATGAAAACGGTTACTGCAAACGAACGGTTTAAAGTAGAAGAACGAGATTTGGTGAGCCAAGTGGTTTTTGTGTACTGATCATTACCTGAAAGAATCATCAAGATTGGGTTAAAAAATGTTTGCTGAGATTTCAGGCAACTCGTAGTTTTTTGGAAGCTTCGCAACCCCTTTCCATGAAAGTGATTTTCGCCAGTCTCTGCTTAGGGCTACATCAACAGCAAACAAACCATAGCGATATAACTTGAAACTGCTTTATTGTGTCAAGTTTCAAGGAGCTAGCACAACCGTGTTTGATTTAGAGTTCCAAATACATGTATCCCTATAGGAGAAAACAGAGTGAAACCTGAAAATGAAAATGGTTACTGCAAACGAACGGTTTAACCTTGAAGAATGAAATTTGGTGAGCCAAGTGGTTTTGGTGTACTGATCATTACCTGAAAGAATCATCAAGATTGGGTGAAAAAATGTTTGCTGAGATTTCAGGCAACTCGTAGTTTTTTGGAAGCTTATCAACCCCTTTCAATGAAAGTGATTTTCGCCAGTCTCTGCTTAGAGCTACATCAACAGCAAACAAACCATAGAGATAGAACTTGAAACTGCTTTATTGTTTCAAGTTTCAAAGAGCTAGCAAAAACCGTGTTTGATTTAGAGTTCCCAATACATGTATCCCTATAGGAGAAAACAGAGTGAAACCTAAAAATGTAAACGGTTACTGCAAACGAACGGTTTAACCTAGAAGAACGAAATTTGGTGAGCCAAGTGGTTTTGGTGTACTGATCATTACCTGAAAGAATCATCAAGATTGGGTGAAAAAATGTTTGCTGAGATTTCAGGCAACTCGTAGTTTTTTGGAAGCTTGGCAACCCATTTCCATGAAAGTGATTTTCGCCAGTCTCTGCTTAGGGCTACATCAACAGCAAACAAAGCATAGAGATAGAACTTGAAACTGCTTTATTGTGTCAAGTTTCAAAGAGCTAGCACAAACCGTGTTTGATTTACAGTTCCAAATACAAGTATCCCTATAGGAGAAAACAGAGTGAAACATAAAAATAAAAACGTTTACTGCAAAAGAACGGTTTAACCTAGAAGAACGAAATTTGGTGAGCCAAGTGGTTTTGGTGTACTGATCATTACCTGAAAGAATCATCAAGATTGGGTGAAAAAATGTTTGCTGAGATTTCAGGCAACTCGTAGTTTTTTGGAAGCTTGGCAACCCCGTTCCATGAAAGTGATTTTCGCCAGTCTCTGCTTAGGGCTACATCAACAGCAAACAAAGCATAGAGATAGAACTTGAAACTGCTTTATTGTGTCAAGTTTCAAAGAGCTAGCACAACCGTGTTTGATTTAGAGTTCCAAATACATGTATCCCTATAGGAGAAAACAGAGTGAAACCTAAATATGAAAACGGTTACTGCAAACGAATGGTTTAACCTAGAAAAACGAAAATTGGTTAGCCAAGTGGTTTTGGTGTACTGATCATTACCTGAAAAAATCATCAAGATTGGGTGAAAAAATGTTTGCTGAGATTTCAGGCAACTCGTAGTTTTTTGGAAGGTTGGCAACCCCTTTGCATGAAATTAATTTTCGCCAGTCTCTGCTTAGGGCTACATGAACAGCAAACAGAGCATAGAGATAGAACTGGAAACTGCTTTATTGTGTTAAGTTTCAAAGAGCTAGCACAAACCGTGTTTGATTTAGAGTTCCAAATACATGTATCCCTATAGGAAAAAACAGAGTGAAACCTAAAAATGAAAACGGTTACTGCAAACGAACAGTTTAACCTAGAAGAACGAAATTTGGTGAGCCAAGTGGTTTTTTTGTACTGATCATTACCTGAAAGAATCATCAAGATTGGGTGAAAAAATGTTTGTTGAGATTTCAGGCAACTCGTAGTTTTTTGGAAGCTTGGCAACCCCTTTCCATGAAAGTGATTTTCGCCAGTCTCTTCTTAGGGCTACATCAACAGCAAACAAACCATAGAGATAGAACTTGAAACTGCTTTATTGTGTCAAGATTCAAAGAGCTAGCACAAACCGTGTTTTGATTTAGAGTTCCAAATACATGTATCCCTATAGGAGAAAACAGAGTGAAACCTAAAAATGAAAACGGTTACTGCAAACGAATGGTTTCACCTAGAAGAACGAAATTGGGTGAGCCAAGTGGTTTTGGTGTACTGATCATTACCTGAAAGAATCATCAAGATTGGGTGAGAAAATGTTTGCTGAGATTTCAGGCAACTCGTAGTTTTTTGGAAGCTTGGCAACCCCTTTCCATGAAAGTGACTTTCGCCAGTGTCTGCTTAGGGCTACATCAACAGCAAACAAAGCGTAGAGATAAATCTGGAAACTGCTTTATTGTGTCAAGTTTCAAAGAGCTAGCACAAATCGAGTTTGATTTAGAGTTCCAAATACATGTATCCCTATAGGAGAAAACAGAGTGAAACCTGAAAATGAAAACGGTTACTGCAAACGAACCGTTTAACCTAGAAGAACGAAATTTGGTGAGCCAAGTGGTTTTGGTGTACTGATCATTACGTGAAAGAATCATCAAGATTGGGTCAAAAAATGTTTGCTGAGATTTCAAGCAACTTGCAGTTTTTTGGAAGCTTGGCAACCCCTTTCCATGAAAGTGATTTTCGCCAGTCTCTGCTTAGGGCTACATCAACAGCAAACAAACCATAGAGATAGAACTAGAAACTGCTTTATTGTGTCAAGATTCAAAGAGCTAGCACAAACCGTGTTCGATTTAGAGTTCCAAATACATGTATCCCTATAGGAGAAAACAGAGTGAAACCTGAAAATGAAAACGGTTACTGCAAACGATCAGTTTAACCTAGAAGAATGAAATTTGGTGAGCCAAGTGGTTTTGGTGTACTGATCATTACCTGAAGAATCATCAAGATTGGGTGAAAAAATGTTTGCTGAGATTTCAGGCAACTCGTAGTTTTTTGGAAGCTTGGCAACCCCTTTCCATGAAAGTGATTTTCGCCAGTCTCTGCTTAGGGCTACATCAACAGCAAACAAAGCATAGAGATAGAACTTGAAACTGCTTTATTGTGTCAAGTTTCAAAGAGCTAGCACAACCGTGTTTGATTTAGAGTTCCAAATACATGTATCCCTATAGGAGAAAACAGAGTGAAACCTAAATATGAAAACGGTTACTGCAAACGAACGGTTTAACCTAGAAAAACGAAATTTGGTGAGCCAAGTGGTTTTGGTGGACTGATCATTACCTGAAAGAATCATCAAGATTGGGTGAAAAAATGTTTGCTGAGATTTCAGGCAACTCGTAGTTTTTTGTAAGCTTGGCACCCCCTTTCCATGGAAGTGATTTTCGCCACTCTCTGCCTAGGGCTACATCAACAGCAAACAAAATATAGAGATAGAACTTGAAACTGCTTTATTGTGTCAAGTTTCAAAGAGCTAGCACAAACCGTGTTTGATTTAGAGTTCCAAATACATGTATCCCTATAGGAGAAAACAGAGTGAAACCTAAAAATGAAAACGGTTACTGCAAACGAACGGTTTAACCTAGAAGAACGAAATTTGGTGAGCCAAGTGGTTTTGGTGTACTGATCATTACCTGAAAGAATCATCAAGATTGGGTGAAAAAATATTTGCTGAGATTTCAGGCAACTCGTAGTTTTTTGGAAGGTTGGCAACCCCTTTCCATGAAAGTGATTTTCGCCAGTCTCTGCTTAGGGCTACATCAACAGCAAACAAAGCATAGAGATAGAACTTGAAACTGCTTTATTGTGTCAAGTTTCAAAGAGCTAGCACAACCGTGTTTGATTTAGAGTTCCAAATACATGTATCCCTATAGGAGAAAACAGAGTGAAACCTAAATATGAAAACGGTTACTGCAAACGAACTGTTTAACCTAGAAGAACGAAATTTGGTGAGCCAAGTGGTTTTGGTGTACTGATCATTACCTGAAGAATCATCAAGATTGGGTGAAAAAATGTTTGCTGAGATTTCAGGCAACTCGTAGTTTTTTGGAAGCTTGGCAACCCCTTTCTATGAAAGTGATTTTCGCCAGTCTCTGCTTAGGGCTACATCAACAGCAAACAAAGCATAGAGATAGAACTTGAAACTGCTTTATTGTGTCAAGTTTCAAAGAGCTAGCACAACCATGTTTGATTTAGAGTTCCAAATACATGTATCCCTATAGGAGAAAATAGAGTGAAACCTAAAAATGAAAACGGTTACTGCAAACGAACGGTTTAACCTAGAAGAACGAAATTTGGTGAGCCAAGTGGTTTTGGTGTACTGATCATTACCTGAAAGAATCATCAAGATTGGGTGAAAAAATGTTTGCTGAGATTTCAGGCAACTCGTAGTTTTTTGGAAGGTTGGCAACCCCTTTGCATGAAAGTGATTTTCGCCAGTCTCTGCTTAGGGCTACATCAACAGCAAACAAAGCATAGAGATAGAACTTGAAACTGCTTTATTGTGTCAAGTTTCAAAGAGCTAGCACAACCGTGTTTGATTTAGAGTTCCAAATACTTGTATCCCTATAGGAGAAAACAGAGTGAAACCTAAATATGAAAACGGTTACTGCAAACGAACGGTTTAACCTAGAAGAACGAAATTTGGTGAGCCAAGTGGTTTTGGTGTACTGATCATTACCTGAAAGAATCATCAAGATTGGGTGAGAAAATGTTTGCTGAGATTTCAACCAACTCGTAGATTTTTGGAAGCTTGGCAACCCCTTTCCATGAAAGTGATTTTCGCCAGTCTCTGCTTAGGGCTACATCAACAGCAAACAAAGCATAGTGATAGAACTTGAAACTGCTTTATTGTGTCAAGTTTCAAAGAGCTAGCACAAATCGTGTTTGATTTAGAGTTCCAAATACATGTATCCCTATAGGAGAAAACAGAGTGAAACCTGAAAATGAAAACGGTTACTGCAAACGAACCGTTTAACCTAGAAGAACGAAATTTGGTGAGCCAAGTGGTTTTGGTGTACTGATCATTACGTGAAAGAATCATCAAGATTGGGTCAAAAAATGTTTGCTGAGATTTCAAGCAACTTGAAGTTTTTTGGAAGCTTGGCAACCCCTTTCCATGAAAGTGATTTTCGCCAGTCTCTGCTTAGGGCTACATCAACAGCAAACAAAGCATAGAGATAGAACTTGAAACTGCTTTATTGTGTCAAGTTTCAAAAACCTAGCACAACCGTGTTTGATTTAGAGTTCCAAATACATGTATCCGTATAGGAGAAAACAGAGTGAAAACTAAATATGAAAACGGTTACTGCAAACGAACGGTTTAACCTAGAAAAACGAAATTTGGTGAGCCAAGTGGTTTTGGTGTACTGATCATTACCTGAAAGAATCATCAAGATTGGGTGAAAAAATGTTTGCTGAGATTTCAGGCAATTCTTAGTTTTTTGGAAGCTTGGCAACCCCTTTCCATGAAAGTGATTTTTGCCAGTCTCTGCTTAGGGCTACATCAACAGCAAACAAAGCATAGAGATAGAACTGGAAACTGCTTTATTGTGTCACGTTTCAAAGAGCTAGCACAAACTGTGTTTGATTTAGAGTTCCAAATACATGTATCCCTATAGGAGAAAACAGAGTGAAACCTAAAAATGAAAACGGTTACTGCAAACGAACGGTTTAACCTAGAACAACGAAATTTGGTGAGCCAAGTGGTTTTTGTGTACTGATCATTACCTGAAAGAATCATCAAGATTGGGCGAAAAAATCTTTGATGAGATTTCAGGCAACTCGTAGTTTTTTGGAAGCTTGGCAACCCCTCTCCATGAAAGTGATTTTCGCCAGTCTCTTCTTAGGGCTACATCAACAGCAAACAAAGCATAGAGATAGAACTGGAAACTTCTTTATTGTGTCAAGTTTCAAAGAGCTAGCACAAACCGTGTTTGATTTAGAGTTCCAAATACATGTATCCCTATAGGAGAAAACAGAGGGAAACCTAAAAATGAAAACGGTTACTACAAACGAACGGTTTAACCTAGAAGAACGAGATTTGGTGAGCCAAGTGGTTTTTGTGTACTGATCATTATCTGAAAGAATCATCAAGATTGGGTTAAAAAATGTTTGCTGAGATTTCAGGCAACTCGTAGTTTTTTGGAAGCTTCGCAACCCCTTTCCATGAAAGTGATTTTCGCCAGTCTCTGCTTAGGGCTACATCAACAGCAAACAATCCATAGCGATAGAACTTGAAACTGCTTTATTGTGTCAAGTTTCAAGAAGCAAGCACAACCGTGTTTGATTTAGAGTTCCAAATACATGTATCCCTATAGGAGAAAACAGAGTGAAACCTAAATATGAAATAGGTTACTGCAAACGAACGGTTTAACCTAGAAGAACGAAATTTGGTGAGCCAAGTGGTTTTGGTGTACTGATCATTACCTGAAAGAATCATCAAGATTGGGTGAAAAAATGTTTGCTGAGATTTCAGGCAACTCGTAGTTTTTTGGAAGCTTGGCAACCCCTTTCCATGAAAGTGATTTTCGCCAGTCTCTGCTTAGAGCTACATCAACAGCAAACAAAGCATAGAGATAGAACTTGAAACTGCTTTATTGTTTCAAGTTTCAAAGTGCTAGCACAAACCGTGTTTGATTTAGAGTTCCCAATACATGTATCCCTATAGGAGAAAACAGAGTGAAACCTAAAAATGTAAACGGTTACTGCAAACGAACCGTTTAACCTAGAAGAACGAAATTTGGTGAGCCAAGTGGTTTTGGTGTACTGATCATTACCTGAAAGAATCATCAAGATTGGGTGAAAAAATGTTTGCTGAGATTTCAGGCAATTCTTAGTTTTTTGGAAGCTTGGCAACCCCTTTCCATGAAAGTGATTTTTGCCAGTCTATGCTTAGGGCTACATCAACAGCAAACAAACCATAGAGATAGAACTTGAAACTGCTTTCTTGTGTCAAGTTTCAAAGAGCTAGCACAAACCGTGTTTGATTTAGAGTTCCAAATACATGTATCCCTATAGGAGAAATCAAAGTGAAACCTAAAAATGAAAACGGTTACTGCAAACGAACGGTTTAACCTAGAAGAACGAAATATGGTGAGCCAAGTGGTTTTGGTGTACTGATCATTACCTGAAAGAATCATCGAGATTGGGTGAAAAAATGTTTGCTGAGATTTCAGGCAACTCGTAATTTTTTGGAAGCTTGGCAACCCCTTTCCATGAAAGTGATTTTCGCCAGTCTCTGCTTAGGGCTACATCATCAGCAAACAAAGCATAGAGATAGAACTTGAAACTGCTTTATTGTGTCAAGTTTCAAATAGCTAGCAACAACCGTGTTTGATTTAGAGTTCCAAATACATGTATCCCTATAGGAGAAAACAGAGTGAAACCTAAAAATGAACACGGTTAGTGCAAACGAACGGTTTAACCTAGAAGAACGAAATTTGGTGAGCCAAGTGGTTTTGGTGTACTGATGATTACCTGAAAAAATCATCAAGATTGGGTAAAAAAATGTTTGCTGAGATTTCAGGCAACTCTTAGTTTTTTGGAAGCTTGGCAACCCCTTTCCATGAAAGTGATTTTCGCCAGTCTCTGCTTAGGGCTACATCAACAGCAAACAAACCATAGCGAGAGAACTTGAAACTGCTTTATTGTGTCAAGTTTCAAAGAGCAATCACAAACCGTGTTTGATTTAGAGTTCCAAATACATGTATCCCTACAGGAGAAAACAGAGTGAAACCTAAAAATGAAAATGGTTACTGCAAACGAACGGTTTAACCTAGAAGAACGAAATTTGGTGAGCCAAGTGGTTTTGGTGTACTGATAATTACCTGAAAGAATCATCAAGATTGGGTGAAAAAATTTGCTGAGATTTCAGGCAACTCGTAGTTTTTTGGAAGCTTGGCAACCCCTTTCCATGAAAGTGATTTTCGATAGTCTCTGCTTAGGGCTACATCAACAGCAAACAAAGCATAGAGATAGAACTTGAAACTGCTTTATTGTGTCAAGTTTCAAAGAGCTAGCACAAACCGTGTTTGATTTAGAGTTCCAAATACATGTATCCCTATAGGAGAAAACAGAGTGAAACCTAAAAATGAAAACGGTTACTGCAAACGAACGGTTTAACCTAGAAGAACGAAATTTGGTGAGCCAAGTGGTTTTGGTGTACTGATCATTACCTGAAAGAATCATCAAGATTGGGTGAAAAAATGTTTGCTGAGATTTCAGGCAACTCGTAGTTTTTTGGAAGCTTGGCAACCCCTTTCCATGAAAGTGATTTTCGCCAGTCTCTGCTTAGGGCTACATCAACAGCAAACAAAGCATAGAGATAGAACTTGAAACTGCTTTATTGTGTCAAGTTTCAAAGAGCTAGCACAAACCGTGTTTGATTTAGAGTTCCAAATACATGTATCCCTATAGGAGAAAACAGAGTGAAACCTAAAAATGAAAACGGTTACTGCAAACGAACGGTTTAACCTAGAAGAACGAAATTTGGTGAGCCAAGTGGTTTTGGTGTACTGATCATTACCTGAAAGAATCATCAAGATTGGGTGAAAAAATGTTTGCTGAGATTTCAGGCAACTCGTAGTTTTTTGGAAGCTTGGCAACCCCTTTCCATGAAAGTGATTTTCGCCAGTCTCTGCTTAGGGCTACATCAACAGCAAACAAAGCATAGAGATAGAACTGGAAACTGCTTTATTGTGTCAAGTTTCAAAGAGCTAGCACAAACCGTGTTTGATTTAGAGTTCCAAATACATGTATCCCTATAGGAGAAAACAGAGTGAAACCTAAAAATGAAAACGGTTACTGCAAACGAACGGTTTAACCTAGAAGAACGAAATTTGGTGAGCCAAGTGGTTTTGGTGTACTGATCATTACCTGAAAGAATCATCAAGATTGGGTGAAAAAATGTTTGCTGAGATTTCAGGCAACTCGTAGTTTTTTGGAAGCTTGGCAACCCCTTTCCATGAAAGTGATTTTCGCCAGTCTCTTCTTAGGGCTACATCAACAGCAAACAAAGCATAGAGTTAGAACTGGAAACTGCTTTATTGTGTCAAGTTTCAAAGAGCTAGCACAAACCGTGTTTGATTTAGAGTTCCAAATACATGTATCCCTATAGGAGAAAACAGAATGAAACCTAAAAATGTAAACGGTTACTGCAAACGAACGGTTTAACCTAGAAGAACGAAATTTGGTGAGCCAAGTGGTTTTGATGTACTGATCATTACCTGAAAGAATCATCAAGATTGGGTGAAAAAATGTTTGCAGAGATTTCAGGCAACTCGTAGTTTTTTCGAAGCTTGGCAACCCCTTTTTATCAAAGTGATTTTCGCCAGTCTCTGCTTAGGGCTACATCAACAGCAAACAAAGCATAGAGATAGAACTAGAAACTGCTATATTTTGTCAAGTTTCAAAGAGCTAGCATAAACCGTGTTTGATTTAGAGTTCCAAATACATGTATCCCTATAGGAGAAAACAGAGTGAAACCTAAAAATGAAAACGGTTACTGCAAACGAACGGTTTAACCTATAAGATCGAAATTTGGTAATCCAAGTGGTTTTGGTGTACTGATCATTACCTGAAAGAATCATCAAGATTGGGTGAAAAAATGTTTGCTGAGATTTCAGGCAACTCGTAGTTTTTTGGAAGCTTGGCAACCCCTTTCCATGAAAGTGATTTTCGCCAGTCTCTGCTTAGGGCTACATCAACAGCAAACAAAGCATAGAGATAGAACTGGAAACTGCTTTATTGTGTCAAGTTTCAAAGAGCTAGCACAAACCGTGTTTGATTTAGAGTTCCAAATACATGTATCCCTATAGGAGAAAACAGAGTGAAACCTAAAAATGAAAACGGTTACTGCAAACGAACGGTTTAACCTAGAAGAACGAAATTTGGTGAGCCAAGTGGTTTTGGTGTACTGATCATTACCTGAAAGAATCATCAAGATTGGGTGAAAAAATGTTTGCTGAGATTTCAGGCAACTCGTAGTTTTTTGGAAGCTTGGCAACCCCTTTCCATGAAAGTGATTTTCGCCAGTCTCTGCTTAGGGCTACATCAACAGCAAACAAAGCATAGAGAGAGAACTGGAAACTTCTTTATTGTGTCACGTTTCAAAGAGCTAGCACAAACCGTGTTTGATTTAGAGTTCCAAATAAATGTATCCCTATAAGAGAAAACAGAGTGAAACCTAAAAATGAAAACGGTTACTGCAAACGAACGGTTTAACCTCGAAGAACTAAATTTGGTGAGCCAAGTGGTTTTGGTGTACTGATCATTACCTGAAAGAATCATCAAGATTGGGTGAAAAAATGTTTGCTGAGATTTCAGGAAACTCGTAGTTTTTTGGAAGCTTGGCAACCCCTTTCCATGAAAGTGATTTTCGCCAGTCTCTGCTTAGGGCTACATCAAGAGAATACAAACCATAGAGATAGAACTTGAACCTGCTTTATTGTGTCAAGTTTCAAAGAGCTAGCACAAACCGTGTTTGATTTAGAGTTCCAAATACATGTATCCCTATAGGAGAAAACAGAGTGAAACCTAAAAATGAAAACGGTTACTGCAAACGAACGGTTTAACCTAGAAGAACGAAATTTGGTGAGCCAAGTGGTTTTGGTGTACTGATCATTACCTGAAAGAATCATTAAGATTGGGTGAAAAAATGTTTGCTGAGATTTCAGGCAACTCGTAGTTTTTTGGAAGCTTGGCAACCCCTTTCCATGAAAGTGATTTTCGCCAGTCTCTGCTTAGGGCTACATCAACAGAATACAAACCATAGAGATAGAACTTGAAACTGCTTTATTGTGTCAAGTTTCAAAGAGCTAGCACAAACCGTGTTTGATTTAGAGTTCCAAATACATGTATCCCTATAGGAGAAAACAGAGTGAAACCTAAAAATGAAAACGGTTACTGCAAACGAACTGTTTAACCTAGAAGAACGAAATTTGGTGAGCCAAGTGGTTTTGGTGTACTGATCATTACCTGAAAGAATCATCAAGATTGGGTGAAAAAATGTTTGCTGAGATTTCAGGCAACTCGTAGTGTTTTGGAAGCTTGGCAACCCCTTTCCATGAAAGTGATTTTTGCCAGTCTCTGCTTAGGGCTACATCAACAGCAAACAAAGCATAGGGATAGAACTTAAAACTGCTTTATTGTGTCAAGTTTCAAAGAGCTAGCACAAACCGTGTTTGATTTAAAGTTCCAAATACATGTATCCCTATAGGAGAAAACAGAGTGAAACCTAAAAATGAAAACGGTTACTGCAAACGAACGGTTTAACCTAGAAGAACGAAATTTGGTGAGCCAAGTGGTTTTGGTGTACTGATCATTACATGAAAGAATCATCAAGATTGGGTGAAAAAATATTTGCTGAGATTTCAGGCAACTCGTAGTTTTTTAGAAGCTTGGCAACCCCTTTCCATGAAAGTGTGTCGCCAGTCTCTGCTTAGGGCTACATCAACAGCAAACAAAGCATAGAGAAAGAACTGGAAACTGCTTTATTGTTTCAAGTTTCAAAGAGCTAGCACAAACCGTGTTTGATTTAGAGTTCCAAATACATGTATCCCTATAGGGGAAAACAGAGTGAAACCTAAAAATGAAAACGGTTACTGCAAACGAACGGTTTAACCTAGAAGAACGAAATTTGGTGAGCCAAGTGGTTTTGGTGTACTGATCATTACCTGAAAGAATCATCAAGATTGGGTGAAAAAATGTTTGCTGATGTTTCAGGCAACTCGTAGTTTTTTGGAAGCTTGGCAACCCCTTTCCATGAAAGTGATTTTCGCCAGTCTCTGCTTAGGGCTACATCAACAGCAAACAAAGCATAGAGAGAGAACTGGAAACTTCTTTATTGTGTCACGTTTCAAAGAGCTAGCACAAACCGTGTTTGATTTAGAGTTCCAAATACATGTATCCCTATAAGAGAAAACAGAGTGAAACCTAAAAATGAAAACGGTTACTGCAAACGAACGGTTTAACCTCGAAGAACTAAATTTGGTGAGCCAAGTGGTTTTGGTGTACTGATCATTACCTGAAAGAATCATCAAGATTGGGTGAAAAAATGTTTGCTGAGATTTCAGGAAACTCGTAGTTTTTTGGAAGCTTGGCAACCCCTTTCCATGAAAGTGATTTTCGCCAGTCTCTGCTTAGGGCTACATCAAGAGAATACAAACCATAGAGATAGAACTTGACACTGCTTTATTGTGTCAAGTTTCAAAGAGCTAGCACAAACCGTGTTTGATTTAGAGTTCCAAATACATGTATCCCTATAGGAGAAAACAGAGTGAAACCTAAAAATGAAAACGGTTACTGCAAACGAACGGTTTAACCTAGAAGAACGAAATTTTGTGAGCCAAGTGGTTTTGGTGTACTGATCATTACCTGAAAGAATCATCAAGATTGGGTGAAAAAATGTTTGCTGAGATTTCAGGCAACTCGTAGTTTTTTGTAAGCTTGGCAACCCCTTTCCATGAAAGTGATTTTCGCCAGTCTCTGCTTAGGGCTACATCAACAGCAAACAAAGCATAGAGATAGAACTTGAACCTTCTTTATTGTGTCAGGTTTCAAAGAGCTAGCACAAACCGTGTTTGATTTAGATTTCCAAATACATGTATCCCTATAGGAGAAAACAGAGTGAAACCTAAAAATGAAAACGGTTACTGCAAACGAACGGTTTAACCTAGAAGAACGAAATTTGGTGAGCCAAGTGGTTTTGGTGTACTGATCATTACCTGAAAGAATCATCAAGATTGGGTGAAAAAATGTTTGCTGAGATTTCAGGCAACTCGTAGTTTTTTGGAAGCTTGGCAAGCCCTTTCCATGAAAGTGATTTTCGCCAGTCTCTGCTTAGGGCTACATCAACAGCAAACAAAGCATAGATATAGAACTTGAAACTGCTTTATTGTGTCAAATTTAAAAGAGCTATCACAAACCGTGTTTGATATAGAGTTCCAAATACATGTATCCCTATAGGAGAAAACAGAGTGAAACCTAAAAATGAAAACGGTTACTGCAAACGAACGGTTTAACCTATAAGAACGAAATTTGGTTAGCCAAGTGGTTTTGGTGTACTGATCATTACTGGAAAGAATCATCAAGATTGGGTGAAAAAATGTTTGCTGTGATTTCAGGCAACTCGTAGTTTTTTTGAAGCTTGGCAACCCCTTTCCATGAAGGTGATTTTCGCCAGTCTCTTCTTAGGGCTACATCAACAGCAAACAAAGCATAGAGTTAGAACTGGAAACTGCTTTATTGTGTCAAGTTTCAAAGAGCTAGCACAAACCGTGTTTGATTTAGAGTTCCAAATACATGTATCCCTATAGGAGAAAACAGAATGAAACCTAAAAATGAAAACGGTTACTGCAAACGAACGGTTTAACCTAGAAGAACGAAATTTGGTGAGCCAAGTGGTTTTGATGTACTGATCATTACCTGAAAGAATCATCAAGATTGGGTGAAAAAATATTTGCAGAGATTTCAGGCAACTCGTAGTTTTTTCGAAGCTTGGCAACCCCTTTTTATGAAAGTGATTTTCGCCAGTCTCTGCTTAGGGCTACATCAACAGCAAACAAAGCATAGAGATAGAACTGGAAACTGCTTTATTTTGTCAAGTTTCAAAGAGCTAGCATAAACCGTGTTTGATTTAGAGTTCCAAATACATGTATCCCTATAGGAGAAAACAGAGTGAAACATAAATATGAAAACGGTTACTGCAAACGAACGGTTTAACCTAGAAAAACGAAATTGGGTGAGCCAAGTGGTTATTGGTGTACTGATCATTACCTGAAAGAATCATCAAGATTGGGTGAAAAAATGTTTGCTGAGATTTCAGGCAACTCGTAGTTTTTTGGAAGCTTAGCACCCCGTTTCCATGAAAGTGATTTTCGCCAGTCTCTGCTTAGGGCTACATCAACAGCAAACAAAGCATAGAGATAGAACTTGAAACTGCTTTATTGTGTCAAGTTTCAAAGAGCTAGCACAAACCGTGTTTTAATTTAGAGTTCCAAATACATGTATCCCTATAGGAGAAAACAGAGTGAAACCTAAAAATGAAAACGGTTACTGCAAACGAATGGTTTCACCTAGAAGAACGAAATTGGGTGAGCCAAGTGGTTATTGGTGTACTGATCATTACCTGAAAGAATCATCAAGATTGGGTGAGAAAATGTTTGCTGAGATTTCAGGCAACTCCTAGTTTTTTGGAAGCTTGGCAACCCCTTTCCATGAAAGTGATTTTCGCCAGTCTCTGCTTAGGGATACATCAACAACAAACAAAGCATAGAGATAGAACTTGAAACTACTTTATTGTGTCAAGTTTCAAAGAGCTAGCACAAACCGTGTTTGATTTACAGTTCCAAATACATGTATCCCTTTAGGAGAAAACAGAGTGAAACCTAAAAATGAAAACGGTTACTGCAAACGAATGGTTTAACCTAGAAGAACGAAATAGGGTGAGCCAAGTGGTTTTGGTGTACTGATCAACCTGAAAGAATCATCAAGATTGGGTGAAAAAATGTTTGCTGAGATTTCAGGCAACTCGTAGTTTTTTGGAAGCTTGGCAACCCCTTTCCATGAAAGTGATTTTCGCAAGTCTCTGCTTAGGGCTACATCAACAGCAAACAAAGCATAGAGATAGAACTTGATACTGCTTTATTGTGTCAAGTTTCAAAGAGCTAGCACAACCGTGTTTGATTTAGAGTTCCAAATACATGTATCCCTATAGGAGAAAACAGAGTGAAACCTACATATGAAAACGGTTACTGCAAACGAACGGTTTAACCTAGAAAAACGAAATTTGGTGAGCCAAGTGGTTTTGGTGGATTGATCATTACCTGAAAGAATCATCAAGATTGGGTGAAAAAATGTTTGCTGAGATTTCAGGCAACTCGTAGTTTTTTGTAAGCTTGGCACCCCCTTTCCATGAAAGTGATTTTCGATAGTCTCTGCTTAGGGCTACATCAACAGCAAACAAAGCATAGAGATAGAACTGGAAACTGCTTTATTGTGTCAAGTTTCAAAGAGCTAGCACAAACCGTGTTTGATTTAGAGTTCCAAATACATGTATCCCTATAGGAGAAAACAGAGTGAAACCTAAAAATGAAAACGGTTACTGCAAACGAACGGTTTAACCTAGAAGAACGAAATTTGGTGAGCCAAGTGGTTTTGGTGTACTGATCATTACCTGAAAGAATCATCAAGATTGGGTGAAAAAATGTTTGCTGAGATTTCAGGCAACTCGTAGTTTTTTGGAAGCTTGGCAACCCCTTTCCATGAAAGTGATTTTCGCCAGTCTCTGCTTAGGGCTACATCAACAGCAAACAAAGCATAGAGACAGAACTTGAAACTGCTTTATTTTGTCAAGTTTCAAAGAGCTAGCACAACCGTGTTTGATTTAGAGTTCCAAATACCTGTATCCCTATAGGAGAAAACAGAGTGAAACCTAAAAATGAAAACGGTTACTGCAAACGAACGGTTTAACCTAGAAGAACGAAATTTGGTGAGCCAAGTGGTTTTGTTGTACTGATCATTACCTGAAAGAATCATCAAGATTGGGTGAAAAAATGTTTGCTGAGATTTCAGGCAAGTTGTAGTTTTTTGGAAGCTTGGCAACCCCTTTCCATGAAAGTGATTTTTGCCAGTCTCTGCTTAGGGCTACATCAACAGCAAACAAAGCATAGAGCTAGAACTGGAAACTGCTTTATTGTGTCAAGTTTCAAAGAGCTAGCACAAACTGTGTTTGATTTAGAGTTCCAAATACAGGTATCCCTATAGGAGAAAACAGAGTGAAACCTAAAAATGAAAACGGTTACTGCAAACGAACGGTTTAACCTAGAACAACGAAATTTGTTGAGCCAAGTGGTTTTTGTGTACTGATCATTACCTGAAAGAATCATCAAGATTGGGCGAAAAAATGTTTGTTGAGATTTCAGGCAACTCGTAGTTTTTTGGAAGCTTGGCAACCCCTTTCCATGAAAGTGATTTTCGCCAGTCTCTTCTTAGGGCTACATCAACAGCAAACAAAGCATAGAGTTAGAACTGGAAACTGCTTTATTGTGTCAAGTTTCAAAGAGCTAGCACAAACCGTGTTTGATTTAGAGTTCCAAATACATGTATCCCTATAGGAGAAAACAGAATGAAACCTAAAAATGTAAACGGTTACTGCAAACGAACGGTTTAACCTAGAAGAACGAAATTTGGTGAGCCAAGTGGTTTTGATGTACTGATCATTACCTGAAAGAATCATCAAGATTGGGTGAAAAAATGTTTGCAGAGATTTCAGGCAACTCGTAGTTTTTTCGAAGCTTGGCAACCCCTTTTTATCAAAGTGATTTTCGCCAGTCTCTGCTTAGGGCTACATCAACAGCAAACAAAGCATAGAGATAGAACTAGAAACTGCTATATTTTGTCAAGTTTCAAAGAGCTAGCATAAACCGTGTTTGATTTAGAGTTCCAAATACATGTATCCCTATAGGAGAAAACAGAGTGAAACCTAAAAATGAAAACGGTTACTGCAAACGAACGGTTTAACCTATAAGATCGAAATTTGGTAATCCAAGTGGTTTTGGTGTACTGATCATTACCTGAAAGAATCATCAAGATTGGGTGAAAAAATGTTTGCTGAGATTTCAGGCAACTCGTAGTTTTTTGGAAGCTTGGCAACCCCTTTCCATGAAAGTGATTTTCGCCAGTCTCTGCTTAGGGCTACATCAACAGCAAACAAAGCATAGAGATAGAACTGGAAACTGCTTTATTGTGTCAAGTTTCAAAGAGCTAGCACAAACCGTGTTTGATTTAGAGTTCCAAATACATGTATCCCTGTAGGAGAAAACAGAGTGAAACCTAAAAATGAAAACGGTTACTGCAAACGAACGGTTTAACCTAGAAGAACGAAATTTGGTGAGCCAAGTGGTTTTGGTGTACTGATCATTACCTGAAAGAATCATCAAGATTGGGTGAAAAAATGTTTGCTGAGATTTCAGGCAACTCGTAGTTTTTTGGAAGCTTGGCAACCCCTTTCCATGAAAGTGATTTTTGCCAGTCTCTGCTTAGGGCTACATCAACAGCAAACAAAGCATAGAGATAGAACTGGAAACTGCTTTATTGTGTCAAGTTTCAAAGAGCTAGCACAAACCGTGTTTGATTTAGAGTTCCAAATACATGTATCCCTATAGGAGAAAACAGAGTGAAACCTAAAAATGAAAACGGTTACTGGAAACGCACGGTTTAACCTAGAAGAACGAAATTTGGTGAGCCAAGTTGTTTTGGTGTACTGATCATTACCTGAAAGAATCATCAAGATTGGGTGAAAAAATGTTTGCTGATATTTCAGGCAACTGTAGTTATTTGGAAGCTTGGCAACCCCTTTCCATGAAAGTGATTTTCGCCAGTCTCTGCTTAGGGCTACATCAACAGCAAACAAACCATAGAGATAGAACTTGAAACTGCTTTATTGTGTCAAGTTTGAAAGAGCTAGCACAAACCGTGTTTGATTTAGAGTTCCAAATACATGTATTCCTAAAGGAGAAAACAGAGTGAAACCTAAAAATGAAAACGGTTACTGCAAACGAACGGTTTAACCTAGAAGAACGAAATTTGGTGAGCCAAGTGGTTTTGGTGTACTGATCATTACCTGAAAGAATTATCAAGATTGGGTGAAAAAATGTTTGCTGATATTTCAGGCAACTCGTAGTTTTTTGGAAGCTTGGCAACCCCTTTCCATGAAAGTGATTTTCGCCAGTCTCTGCTTAGGGCTACATCAACAGCAAACAAAGCATAGAGAGAGAACTGGAAACTTCTTTATTGTGTCACGTTTCAAAGAGCTAGCACAAACCGTGTTTGATTTAGAGTTCCAAATACATGTATCCCTATAAGAGAAAACAGAGTGAAACCTAAAAATGAAAACGGTTACTGCAAACGAACGGTTTAACCTCGAAGAACTAAATTTGGTGAGCCAAGTGGTTTTGGTGTACTGATCATTACCTGAAAGAATCATCAAGATTGGGTGAAAAAATGTTTGCTGAGATTTCAGGAAACTCGTAGTTTTTGGAAGCTTGGCAACCCCTTTCCATGAAAGTGATTTTCGCCAGTCTCTGCTTAGGGCTACATCAAGAGAATACAAACCATAGAGATAGAACTTGAACCTGCTTTATTGTGTCAAGTTTCAAAGAGCTAGCACAAACCGTGTTTGATTTAGAGTTCCAAATACATGTATCCCTATAGGAGAAAACAGAGTGAAACCTAAAAATGAAAACGGTTACTGCAAACGAACGGTTTAACCTAGAAGAACGAAATTTGGTGAGCCAAGTGGTTTTGGTGTACTGATCATTACCTGAAAGAATCATTAAGATTGGGTGAAAAAAATGTTTGCTGAGATTTCAGGCAACTCGTAGTTTTTTGGAAGCTTGGCAACCCCTTTCCATGAAAGTGATTTTCGCCAGTCTCTGCTTAGGGCTACATCAACAGAATACAAACCATAGAGATAGAACTTGAAACTGCTTTATTGTGTCAAGTTTCAAAGAGCTAGCACAAACCGTGTTTGATTTAGAGTTCCAAATACATGTATCCCTATAGGAGAAAACAGAGTGAAACCTAAAAATGAAAACGGTTACTGCAAACGAACTGTTTAACCTAGAAGAACGAAATTTGGTGAGCCAAGTGGTTTTGGTGTACTGATCATTACCTGAAAGAATCATCAAGATTGGGTGAAAAAATGTTTCCTGAGATTTCAGGCAACTCGTAGTGTTTTGGAAGCTTGGCAACCCCTTTCCATGAAAGTGATTTTCGCCAGTCTCTGCTTAGGGCTACATCAACAGCAAACAAAGCATAGGGAGAGAACTTAAAACTGCTTTATTGTTTCAAGTTTCAAAGAGCTAGCACAAACCGTGTTTGATTTAGAGTTCCAAATACATGTATCCCTATAGGGGAAAACAGAGTGAAACCTAAAAATGAAAACGGTTACTGCAAACGAAAGGTTTAACCTAGAAGAATGAAATTTGGTGAGCCAAGTGGTTTTGGTGTACTGATCATTACCTGAAAGAATCATCAAGATTGGGTGAAAAAATGTTTGCTGATGTTTCAGGCAACTCGTAGTTTTTTGGAAGCTTGGCAACCCCTTTCCATGAAAGTGATTTTCGCCAGTCTCTGCTTAGGGCTACATCAACAGCAAACAAAGCATAGAGAGAGAACTGGAAACTTCTTTATTGTGTCACGTTTCAAAGAGCTAGCACAAACCGTGTTTGATTTAGAGTTCCAAATACATGTATCCCTATAAGAGAAAACAGAGTGAAACCTAAAAATGAAAACGGTTACTGCAAACGAACGGTTTAACCTCGAAGAACTAAATTTGGTGAGCCAAGTGGTTTTGGTGTACTGATCATTATCTGAAAGAATCATCAAGATTGGGTGAAAAAATGTTTGCTGAGATTTCAGGAAACTCGTAGTTTTTTGGAAGCTTGGCAACCCCTTTCCATGAAAGTGATTTTCGCCAGTCTCTGCTTAGGGCTACATCAAGAGAATACAAACCATAGAGATAGAACTTGACACTGCTTTATTGTGTCAAGTTTCAAAGAGCTAGCACAAACCGTGTTTGATTTAGAGTTCCAAATACATGTATCCCTATAGGAGAAAACAGAGTGAAACCTAAAAATGAAAACGGTTACTGCAAACGAACGGTTTAACCTAGAAGAACGAAATTTTGTGAGCCAAGTTGTTTTGGTGTACTGATCATTACCTGAAAGAATCATCAAGATTGGGTGAAAAAATGTTTGCTGAGATTTCAGGCAACTCGTAGTTTTTTGTAAGCTTGGCAACCCCTTTCCATGAAAGTGATTTTCGCCAGTCTCTGCTTAGGGCTACATCAACAGCAAACAAAGCATAGAGATAGAACTTGAACCTTCTTTATTGTGTCAGGTTTCAAAGAGCTAGCACAAACCGTGTTTGATTTAGATTTCCAAATACATGTATCCCTATAGGAGAAAACAGAGTGAAACCTAAAAATGAAAACGGTTACTGCAAACGAACGGTTTAACCTAGAAGAACGAAATTTGGTGAGCCAAGTGGTTTTGGTGTACTGATCATTACCTGAAAGAATCATCAAGATTGGGTGAAAAAATGTTTGCTGAGATTTCAGGCAAGTTGTAGTTTTTTGGAAGCTTGGCAACCCCTTTCCATGAAAGTGATTTTCGCCAGTCTCTGCTTAGGGCTACATCAACAGCAAACAAAGCATAGATATAGAACTTGAAACTGCTTTATTGTGTCAAATTTAATAGAGCTATCACAAACCGTGTTTGATATAGAGTTCCAAATACATGTATCCCTATAGGAGAAAACAGAGTGAAACCTAAAAATGAAAACGGTTACTGCAAACGAACGGTTTAACCTATAAGAACGAAATTTGGTTAGCCAAGTGGTTTTGGTGTACTGATCATTACTGGAAAGAATCATCAAGATTGGGTGAAAAAATGTTTGCTGTGATTTCAGGCAACTCGTAGTTTTTTTGAAGCTTGGCAACCCCTTTCCATGAAGGTGATTTTCGCCAGTCTCTGCTTAGGGCTACATCAACAGCAAACAAAGCATAGAGATAGAACTTGAAACTGCTTTATTGTGTCAAGTTTCAAAGAGCTAGCACAAACCGTGTTTGATTTAGAGTTCCAAATACATGTATCCCTATAGGAGAAAAAAGAGTGAAACCTAATAATGAAAACGGTTAATGCAAACGAACGGTTTAACCTAGAAGAACGAAATTTGGTGAGCCAAGTGGTTTTGGTGTACTGATCATTACCTGAAAGAATCATCAAGATTGGGTGAGAAAATGTTTGCTGACATTTCAGGCTACTCGTAGTTTTTTGGAAGCTTGGCAACCCCTTTCCATGACAGTTATTTTCGCCAGTCTATGCTTAGAGCTACATCAACAGCAAACAAAGCATAGAGATAGAACTTGAAACTACTTTATTATGTCAAGTTTCAAAGAGCTAGCACAAACCGTGTTTGATTTAGAGTTCCAAATACATGTATCCCTGTATGAGAAAACAGAGTGAAACCTAAAAATGAAAATGGTTACTGCAAACGAACGGTTTTATCTAGAAGAAGGAAATTTGGTGAGCCAAATGGTTTTGGTGTACTGATCATTACCTGAAATAATCATCAAGATTGTGTGAAAAAATATTTGCTGAGATTTCAGGAAACTCGTAGTTTTTTGTAAGCTTGGCAACCCCTTTCCATGAAAGAGATTTTCGCCAGTCTCTGCTTAGGGCTACATGAACAGCAAACAAAGCATAGAGATAGAACTTGAAACTGCTTTATTGTGTCAAGTTTCAAAGAGCTAGCACAAACCGTGTTTGATTTAGAGTTCCAAATACATGTATCCCTATAGGAGAAAACAGAGTGAAACCTAAAAATGAAAACGGTTACTGCAAACGAACGGTTTAACCTAGAAGAACGAAATTTGGTTAGCCAAGTGATTTTGGTGTACTGATCATTACTGAAAGAATCATCAAGATTGGGTGAAAAAATGTTTGCTGAGATTTCAGGCAACTCGTAGTTTTTTGGAAGCTTGGCAACCCCTTTCCATGAAAGAGATTTTCGCCAGTCTCTGCTTAGGGCTACATGAACAGCAAACAAAGCCTAGAGATAGAACTTGAAACTGCTTTATTGTGTCAAGTTTCAAAGAGCTAGCACAAACCGTGTTTGATTTAGAGTTCCAAATACATGTATCCCTATAGGAAAAAACAGAGTGAAACCTAAAAATGAAAACGGTTACTGCAAACGAACGGTTTAACCTAGAAGAACGAAATTTGGTGAGCCAAGTGGTTTTGGTGTACTGATCATTACCTGCAACAATCATCAAGTTTGGGTGAAAAAATGTTTGCTGAGATTAGAGGGAACTCGTAGTTTTTTGGAAGCTTTGCAACCCCTTTCCATGAAAGGGATTTTCGCCAGTCTCTGCTTAGGGCTACATCAACAGCAAACAAAGCATAGAGATAGAACTTGAAACTGCTTTATTGTGTCAAGTTTCAAAGAGCTAGCACAAACCGTGTTTGATTTAGAGTTCCAAATACATGTATCCCTATAGGAGAAAACAGAGTGAAACCTAAAAATGAAAACGGTTACTGCAAACGAACGGTTTACCTAGAAGAACGAAATTTGGTGAGCCAAGTGGTTTTCGTGTACTGATCATTACCTGAAAGAATCATCAAGATTGGGTGAAAAAATGTTTGCTGAGATTTCAGGCAACTCGTAGTTTTTTGGAAGCTTGGCAACCCCTTTCCATGAAAGTGATTTTCGCCAGTCTCTGCTTAGGGCTACATCAACAGCAAACTAAGCATAGAGATAGAACTTGAAACTGCTTTATTGTGTCAAGTTTCGAAGAGCTAGCACAAACCGTGTTTGATTTAGAATTCCAAATACATGTATTTGTATAGGAGAAAATACAGTGAAACCTAAAAATGAAAACGGTTACTGCAAACGAACAGTTTAACCTAGAAGAACGAAATTTGGTGAGCCAAGTGGTTTTGGTGTACTGATCATTACCTGAAAGAATCATCAAGATTGGGTGAAAAAATGTTTGCTGAGATTTCAGGAAACTCGTAGTTATTTGGAAGCTTGGCAACCCCTTTCCATGAAAATGATTTTCGCCAGTCTCTGCTTAGGGCTACATCAACAGCAAACAAACCATAGAGATATAACTTGAAACTGCTTTATTGTGTCAAGTTTCAAAGAGCTAGCACAAACCGTGTTTGATTTAGAGTTCCAAATACATGTATCCCTATAGGAGAAAACAGAGTGAAACCTAAAAATGAAAACGGTTACTGCAAACGAACGGTTTAACCTAGAAGAACGAAATTTGGTGAGCCAAGTGGTTTTGGTGTACTGATCATTACCTGAAACAATCATCAAGTTTGGGTGAAAAAATGTTTGCTGGGATTAGAGGGAACTCGTAGTTTTTTGGAAGCTTTGCAACCCCTTTCCATGAAAGTGATTTTCGCCAGTCTCTGCTTAGGGCTACATCAACAGCAAACAAAGCATAGAGATAGAACTTGAAACTGCTTTATTGTGTTAAGTTTCAAAGAGCTAGCACAAACCGTGTTTGATTTAGAGTTCCAAATACATGTATCCCTATAGGAGAAAACAGAGTGAAACCTAAAAATGAAAACGGTTACTGCAAACGAACGGTTTAACCTAGAAGAAGGAAATTTGGTGAGCCAAGTGGTTTTGGTGTACTGATCATTACCTGAAAGAATCATCAAGATTGTGTGAAAAAATATTTGCTGAGATTTCAGGAAACTCGTAGTTTTTTGTAAGCTTGGCAACCCCTTTCCATGAAAGAGATTTTCGCCAGTCTCTGCTTAGGGCTACATGAACAGCAAACAAAGCCTAGAGATAGAACTTGAAACTGCTTTATTGTGTCAAGTTTCAAAGAGCTAGCACAAACCTTGTTTGATTTAGAGTTCCAAATACATGTATCCCTATAGGAGAAAACAGAGTGAAACCTAAAAATGAAAACGGTTACTGCAAACGAACGGTTTAACCTAGAAGAACGAAATTTGGTGAGCCAAGTGGTTTTGGTGTACTGATCATTACCTGAAACAATCATCAAGTTTGGGTGAAAAAATGTTTGCTGAGATTAGAGGGAACTCGTAGTTTTTTGGAAGCTTTGCAACCCCTTTCCATGAAAGGGATTTTCGCCAGTCTCTGCTTAGGGCTACATCAACAGCAAACAAAGCATAGAGATAGAACTTGAAACTGCTTTATTGTGTCAAGTTTCAAAGAGCTAGCACAAACCGTGTTTGATTTAGAGTTCCAAATACATGTATCACTATAAGAGAAAACAGAGTGAAACCTAAAAATGAAAACGGTTACTGCAAACGAACGGTTTACCTAGAAGAACGAAATTTGGTGAGCCAAGTGGTTTTGGTGTACTGATCATTACCTGAAAGAATCATCAAGATTGGGTGAAAAAATGTTTGCTGAGATTTCAGGCAACTCGTAGTTTTTTGGAAGCTTGGCAACCCCTTTCCATGAAAGTGATTTTCGCCAGTCTCTGCTTAGGGCTACATCAACAGCAAACAAAGCATAGAGATAGAACTTGAAACTGCTTTATTGTGTCAAGTTTCAAAGAGCTAGCACAAACCGTGTTTGATTTAGAATTCCAAATACATGTATTTGTATAGGAGAAAATACAGTGAAACCTAAAAATGAAAACGGTTACTGCAAACGAACGGTTTAACCTAGAAGAACGAAATTTGGTGAGCCAAGTGGTTTTGGTGTACTGATCATTACCTGAAAGAATCATCAAGATTGGGTGAAAAAATGTTTGCTGAGATTTCAGGCAACTCATAGTTATTTGGAAGCTTGGCAACCCCTTTCCATGAAAGTGATTTTCGCCAGTCTCTTCTTAGGGCTACATCAACAGCAAACAAACCATAGAGATAGAACTTGAAACTGCTTTCTTGTGTCAAGATTCAAAGAGCTAGCACAAACCGTGTTTAATTTAGAGTTCCAAATACATGTATCCCTATAGGAGAAAACAGAGTGAAACCTAAAAATGAAAACGGTTACTGCAAACGAACAGGGTTTAACCTAGAAGAACGAAATTTTTTGAGCCAAGTGATTTTGGTGTACTGATCATTACCTGAAAGAATCATCAAAATTGGGTGAAAAATGTTTGCTGAGATTTGAGGGAACTCGTAGTTTTTTGGAAGCTTTGGCAACCCCTTTCCATGAAAGTGATTTTCGCCAGTCTCTGCTTATGGCTACATCAACAGCAAAACAAACCATAGAGAGAGAACTTGAAACTGCTTTATTGTGTCAAGTTTCAAAGAGCTAGCACAAAACCGTGTTTGATTTAGAGTTCCAAAATACATGTATCCCTATAGGAGAAAACAGAGTGAAACCTAAAAATGAAAACGGTTACTGCAAACGAACGGTTTAACCTAGAAAAACGAAATTTGGTAATCCAAGTGGTTTTGGTGTACTGATCATTACCTGAAAGAATCATCAAGATTGGGTGAAAAAATGTTTGCTGAGATTTCAGGCAACTCGTAGTTTTTTGGAAGCTTGGCAACCCCTTTCCATGAAAGTGATTTTCGCCAGTCTCTGCTTAGGGCTACATCAACAGCAAACAAACCATAGAGATAGAACTAAAAACTGCTTTATTGTGTCAAGTTTTCAAAGAGCTAGCACAAACCGTGTTCGATTTAGAGTTCCAAATACATGTATCCCTATAAGAGAAACAGAGTGAAACCTGAAAATGAAAAACGGTTACTGCAAACGAACGGTTTAACCTTGAAGAACGAAATTTGGTGAGCCAAGTTGGTTTTTGTTGTACTGATCATTACCTGAAAGAATCATCAGATTGGGTGAAAAAATTTTTGCTGAGATTTCAGGCAACTCGTAGTTTTTTTGAAGCTTGGCAACCTCTTTGCATTAAGTGATTTATGCCAGTCTCTGCTTAGGGCTACATCAACAGCAAACAAAGCATAGAGATAAACTGGAAACTGCTTTATTGTGTCAAGTTTCAAAGAGCTAGCACAAATCGTGTTTGATTTAGAGTTCCAAATACATGTAGCCCTATAGGAGAAAAGAGTGAATCCTGAAAATGAAAACGGTTACTGCAAACGATCGGTTTAACCTAGAAGAATGAAATTTTTGGTGAGCCAAGTGGTTTTGGTGTACTGATCATTACCTGAAAGAATCATCAAGATTGGGTGAAAAAATGTTTGCTGAGATTTCAGGAAACTCGCAGTTTTTTGGAAGCTTGGCAACACCTTTCCATGAAAGTGATTTTCGCCAGTCTCTGCTTAGGGCTACATCAACAGCAAACAAAGCATAGAGATAGAACTTGAAACTTCTTTATTGTGTCACGTTTCAAAGAGCTAGCACAAACCGTGTTTGATTTAGAATTCCAAATACATTTATCCCTATAGGAAAAAAAAGAGTGAAACCTAAAAATGAAAACAGTTACTGCAAACGAACGGTTTAACCTAGAAGAACGAAATTTGGTGAGCCAAGTGGTTTAGGTGTACTGATAATTACCTGAAAGAATCATCAAGATTGGGTGTAAAAATGTTTGCTGAGATTTCAGGAAACTCGTAGTTTTTTGGAAGCTTGGCAACCCCTTTTCATGAATGTGATTTTCGCCAGTCTCTGCTTAGGGCTACATCAACAGCAAACAAACCATAGAGAGAGAACTTGAAACTGCTTTATTGTGTCAAGTTTCAAAGAGCTAGCACAAACCGTGTTTGATTTAGAGTTCCAAATACATGTATCCCTATAGGAGAAAACAGAGTGAAACCTAAAAATGAAAACGGTTACTGCAAACGAACGGTTTAACCTAGAAGAACGAAATGTGTTGAGCCAGGTGGTTTTGGTGTACTGATCATTACCTGAAAAGAATCATCAAGATTGGGGTGAAAAAATGTTATTGAGATTTCAGACAACTCGTAGTTTTTTGGAAGCTTGGCAACCCTTCCATGAAAGTGATTTTCGCCAGTCTCTGCTTAGGGCTACATCAACAGCAAACAAACCATAGAGATAGAACTGGAAACTGCTTTATTGTGTCAAGTTTCAAAGAGCTAGCACAAACCGTGTTTGATTAGAGTTCCAAATACATGTATCCCTATAGGAGAAAAGAGAGTGAAACCTGAAAATGTAAACGGTTACTGCAAACGAACGGTTTAACCTAGAAGAACGAATTTTTTTAGCCAAGTGGTTTAGGTGTACTGATCATTACCTGAAAGAATCACCAAGATTGGGTGAAAAAATGTTTGCTGAGAATTTCAGGCAACTCGTAGTTTTTAGGAAGCTTGGCAACCCCTTTCCATGAAAGTAATTTTCGCCAGTCTCTGCTTAGGGATACATCAACAGCAAACAAAGCATAGAGATAGAACTTGAAACTGCTTTATTGTGTCAAGTTCAAAGAGCTAGCACAAACCGTGTTTGATTTAGAGTTCCAAATACATGTATCCCTATAGGAGAAAACAGAGTGAAACCTAAAAATAAAACGGGTTACTGCAAACAAACGGTTTCACCTAGAAGAACAAAATTTGTTGAGCCAAGTGGTTTTGGTGTACTGATCATTACCTGAAAGAATCATCAAGATTGGGTGAAAAATGTTTGCTGAGATTTCAGGCAACTCGTAGTTTTTTGGAAGCTTGGCAACCCCTTTCCATGAAAGTGATTTTCGCCAGTCTCTGCTTAGGGCTACATCAACAGCAAACAAACCATAGAGAGAGAACTTGAAACTCCTTTTTGTGTCAAGTTTCAAAGAGCTAGCACAAACCGTGTTTGATTTAGAGTTCCAAATACATGTATCCCTATAGGAGAAACAGAGTGAAACCTAAAAATGAAAACGGTTATTGCAAACGAACGGTTTAACCTAGAAAAACGAAATTTGGTAATCCAAGTGGTTTTGGTGTACTGATCATTACCTGAAAGAATCATCAAGATTGGGTGAAAAATGTTTGCTGAGATTTCAGGCAACTCGTAGTTTTTTGGAAGCTTGGCAACCCCTTTCCATGAAAGTGATTTTTCTGAAGTCTCTGCTTAGGGCTACATCAACAGCAAACAATCCATAGAGATTGAACTAAAAACTGCTTTATTGTGTCCAGTTTCAAAGAGCTAGCACAAACCGTGTTTGATTTAGAATTCCAAATACATGTATCCCTATAGGAGAAAAAAGAGTGAAACCTAAAAATGAAAACAGTTACTGCAAACGAACGGTTTAACCTAGAAGAACGAAATTTTTTGAGACAAGTGGTTTTGGTGTACTGATCATTACCTGAAAGAATCATCAAAATTGGGTGAAAAAATGTTTGCTGAGATTTGAGGGAACTCGTAGTTTTTTGGAAGCTTGGCAACCCCTTTCCATGAAAGTGATTTTCGCCAGTCTCTGCTTAGGGCTACATCAACAGCAAACAAACCATAGAGAGAGAACTTGAAACTGCTTTATTGTTTTAAGTTACAAAGAGCTAGCACAAACCGTGTTTGATTTAGAGTTCCAAATACATGTATCCCTATAGGAGAAAACAGAGTGAAACCTGAAAATGAAAACGGTTAATGCAAACGAACGGTTTAACCTAGAAGAACGAAATTTGGTGATCCAAAGTGGTTTTAGTGTACTGATCATTACCTGAAAGAATCATCAAGATTGGGTGAAAAAATGTTTGCTGAGATTTGAGGGAACTCGTAGTTTTTTGGAAGCTTGGCAACCCCTTTCCATGAAAGTGATTTTCGCCAGTCTCTGCTTAGGGCTACATCAACAGCAAACAAACCATAGAGAGAGAACTTGAAACTCCTTTTTGTGTCAAGTTTCAAAGAGCTAGCACAAACCGTGTTTGATTTAGAGTTCCAAATACATGTATCCCTATAGGAGAAAACAGAGTGAAACTAAAAATGAAAACGGTTATTGCAAACGAACGGTTAACCTAGAAAAATGAAATTTGGTAATCCAAGTGGTTTGGTGTACTGATCATTACCTGAAAGAATCATCAAGATTGGGTGAAAAAATGTTTGCTGAGATTTCAGGCAACTCGTAGTTTTTTGGAAGCTTGGCAACCCCTTTCTATGAAAGTGATTTTCTGAAGTCTCTGCTTAGGGCTACATCAACAGCAAACAATCCATAGAGATAGAACTAAAAACTGCTTTATTGTGTCCAGTTTCAAAGAGCTAGCACAAACCGTGTTTGATTTAGAATTCCAAATACATGTATCCCTATAGGAGAAAAAAGAGTGAAACCTAAAAATGAAAACAGTTACTGCAAACGAACCGTTTAACCTAGAAGAACGAAATTTGGTGAGCCAAGTGGTTTTGGTGTACGGATCATTACTTGAAAGAATCATCAAGATTGGGTGAAAAAATGTTTGCTAAGATTTCAGGAAACTCGTAGTTTTTTGGAAGCTTGGCAACCCTTTTCATGAATGTGATTTTCGCCAGTCTTTGCTTAGGGCTACATAAACAGCAAACAAACTATAGAGAGAGAACTTGAAACTGCTTTATTGTGTCAAGTTTCAAAGAGGCTAGCACAAACCGTGTTTGATTTAGAGTTCCAAATACATGTATCCCTATAGGAGAAAACAGAGTGAAACTTAAAATGGAAACGGTTACTGCAAACGAACGGTTTAACCTAGAAGAACGAAACTTGGTGAGCCAAGTGGATTTGGTGTACTGATCATAACCTGAAAGAGTCATCAAGATTGGGTGAAAAAATTTTTGCTGAAATTTCAGGCAACTCGTAGTTTTTTGGAAGCTTGGCAACCCCTTTCCATGAAAGTGATTTTCGCCAGTCTCTGCTTAGGGCTACATCAATAGCAAACAAATTAATAGAGACAGAACTTGAAACTGCTTTATTGTGTCAAGTTTCAAAGAGCTAGCACAACCGTGTTTGATTTAGAGTTCCAAATACATGTATCCCTATAGGAGAAAACAGAGTGAAACCTAAAAATAAAAACGGTTACTGCAAACGAACGGTTTCACCTAGAAGAACGAAATTTGGTGAGCCAAGTGGTTTTGGTGTACGGATCATTACCTGAAAGAATCATCAAGATTGGGTGAAAAAATGTTTGCTAAGATTTCAGGAAACTCGTAGTTTTTTGGAAGCTTGGCAACCCCTTTTCATGAATGTGATTTTCGCCAGTCTCTGCTTAGGGCTACATCAACAGCAAACAAAGCATAGAGAGAGAACTTGAAACTGCTTTATTGTGTCAAGTTTCAAAGAGCTAGCACAAACCGTGTTTGATTTAGAGTTCCAAATACATGTATCCCTATAGGAGAAAACAGAGTGAAACTTAAAATAGAAACGGTTACTGCAAACGAACGGTTTAACCTAGAAGAACGAAATTTGGTGAGCCAAGTGGATTTGGTGTACTGATCATAACCTGAAAGAATCATCAAGATTGGGTGAAAAATTTTTGCTGAGATTTCAGGCAACTCGTAGTTTTTTGGAAGCTTGGCAACCCCTTTCCATGAAAGTGATTTTCGCCAGTCTCTGCTTAGGGCTACATCAACAGCAAACAAATTATAGAGACAGAACTTGAAACTGCTTTATTGTGTCAAGTTTCAAAGAGCTAGCACAACCGAGTTTGATTTAGAGTTCCAAATACATGTATCCCTATAGGAGAAAACAGAGTGAACCTAAATATGAAAACGGTTACTGCAAACGAACGGTTTAACCTAGAAAAACGAAATTTGGTGAGCCAAGTGGTTTTGGTGTACTGATCATTACCTGAAAGAATCATCAAGATTGGGTGAAAAAAATGTTTGCTGAGATTTCAGGCAACTCGTAGTTTTTTGGAAGCTTGGCAACCCCTTTCCATGAAAGTGATTTCGCCAGTCTCTGCTTAGGACTACATCATCGGCGAACAAACCATAGAGAGAGAACTTGAAACTGCTTTTTGTGTCAAGTTTCAAAGAGCTAGCACAAACCGTGTTTGATTTAGAGTTCCAAATACATGTATCCCTATAGGAGAAAACAGAGTGAAACCTAAAAATGAAAACGGTTACTGCAAACGAACGGTTTAACCTAGAAGAACGAAATTTTTTGAGACAAGTGGTTTTGTGTACTGATCATTACCTGAAAGAATCATCAAAATTGGGTGAAAAAATGTTTGCTGAGATTTGAGGGAACTCGTAGTTTTTTGGAAGCTTGGCAACCCCTTTCCATGAAAGTGATTTTCGCCAGTCTCTGCTTAGGGCTACATCAACAGCAAACAAACCATAGAGAGAGAACTTGAAACTGCTTTATTGTGTTAAGTTACAAAGAGCTAGCACAAACCGTGTTTGATTTAGAGTTCCAAATACATGTATCCCTATAGGAGAAAACAGAGTGAAACCTGAAAATGAAAACGGTTAATGCAAACGAACGGTTTAACCTAGAAAAACGAAATTTGGTGAGCCAAGTGGTTTTGGTGTACTGATCATTACCTGAAAGAATCATCAAGATTGGGTGAAAAAATGTTTGCTGAGATTTCAGGCAACTCGTAGTTTTTTGGAAGCTTGGAAACCACTTTCCATGAAAGTGATTTTTGCCAGTCTCTGCTTAGGGCTACATCAACAGCAAACAAACCATAGAGATAGAACTGGAAACTGCTTTATTGTGTCAAGTTTCAAAAAGCTAGCACAAACCGTGTTTGATTTAGAGTTCCAAATACATGTATCCCTATAGGAGAAAAGAGAGTGAAACCTGAAAATGTAAACGGTTACTGCAAACGAACGGTTTAACCTAGAAGAACGAAATTTTTGAGCCAAGTGGTTTAGGTGTACTGATCATTACCTGAAAGAATCATCAAGATTGGGTGAAAAATGTTTGCTGAGATTTCAGGCAACTCGTAGTTTTTAGGAAGCGTGGCAACCCCTTTCCATGAAAGTGATTTTCGCCAGTCGCTGCTTAGGGATACATCAACAGCAAACAAAGCATAGAGATAGAACTTGAAACTGCTTTATTGTGTCAAGTTTCAAAGAGCTAGCACAAACCGTGTTTGATTTAGAGTTCCAAATACATGTATCCCTATAGGAGAAAACAGAGTGAAACCTAAAAATAAAAACGGTTATTGCAAACGAACGGTTTCACCTAGAAGAACAAAATTTGTTGAGCCAAGTGGTTTTGGTGTACTGATCATTACCTGAATGAATCATCAAGATTGGGAGAAAAAAATGTTTGCTGAGATTTCAGGCAACTCGTAGTTTTTGGAAGCTTGGCAACCCCTTTCCATGAAAGTGATTTTCGCCAGTCTCTGCTTAGGGCTACATCAATAGCAAACAAACCATAGAGAGAGAACTTGAAACTCCTTTTTGTGTCAAGATTCAAAGAGCTAGCACAAACCGTGTTTGATTTAGAGTTCCAAATACATGTATCCCTATAGGAGAAAACAGAGTGAAACCTAAAAATGAAAACGGTTATTGCAAACGAACGGTTTAACCTAGAAAACGAAATTTGGTAATCCAAGTGGTTTTGGTGTACTGATCATTACCTGAAAGAATCATCAAGATTGGGTGAAAAAATGTTTTGCTGAGATTTCAGGCAACTCGTAGTTTTTTGGAAGCTTGGCAACCCCTTTCCATGAAAGTGATTTTCGCCAGTCTCTGCTTAGGGCTACATCAACAGCAAACAATCCATAGAGATAGAACTAAAAACTGCTTTATTGTGTCCAGTTTCAAAGAGCTAGCACAAACCGTGTTTGATTTAGAATTCCAAATACATGTATCCCTATAGGAGAAAAAAAGAGAGAAACCTAAAAATGAAAACAGTTACTGCAAACGAACGGTTTAACCTAGAAGAACGAAATTTCGTGAGCCAAGTGGTTTTGGTGTACTGATCATTACCTGAATGAATCATCAAGATTGGGTGAAAAATGTTTGCTGTGATTTCAGGCAACTCGTAGTTTTTTTGAGCTTGGCAACCCCTTTCCATGAAGGTGATTTTCGCCAGTCTCTGCTTAGGGCTACATCAACAGCAAACAAAGCATAGAGAGAGAACTTGAAACTGCTTTATTGTGTCAAGTTTCAAAGAGCTACCACAAACCGTGTTTGATTTAGAGTTCCAAATACATGTATCCCTATAGGGGAAAACAGAGTGAAACCTAAAAATGAAAACGGGTTACTGCAAACGAACGGTTTAACCTAGAAGAACGAAATTTGGTGAGCCAAGTGGTTTTGGTGTACTGATCATTACCTGAAAGAATCATCAAGATTGGGTGAAAAAATGTTTGCTGAGATTTCAGGCAACTCGTAGTTTTTTGGAAGCTTGGCAACCCCTTTCCATGAAAGGATTTTCGCCAGTCTCTGCTTAGGGCTACATCAACAGCAAACAAATTATAGAGATAGAACTCGAAACTGCTTTATTGTGTCAAGTTTCAAAGAGCTAGCACAACAATGTTTGATTTAGAGTTCCAAATACATGTATCCCTATAGGAGAAACAGAGTGAAACCTAAATATGAAAACGGTTACTGCAAACAAACGGTTAAACCTAGAAAAACGAAATTTGGTGAGCCAAGTGGTTTTGGTGTACTGATCATTACGTTAAAGAATCATCAAGATTGGGTGAAAAAATGTTTGCTGAGATTTCAGGCAACTCGTAGTTTTTTGGAAGCTTGGCAATCGCTTTCCATTAAAGTGATTTTTGCCAGTCTCTGCTTAGGGCTACATCAACAGCAAACAAACCATAGAGATAGAACTTGAAACTGCTTTACTGTTTCAAGTTTCAAAGAGCTAGCACAAACCGTGTTTGATTTAGAGTTCCAAATACATGTATCCCTATAGGAGAAAACAGAGTGAAACCTAAAAATGAAAACGGTTACTGCAAACGAACGGTTTAACCTAGAAGAACGAAATTTGGTGAGCCAATTGGTTTTGGTGTACTGATCATTACTGTAAAGAATCATCAAGATTGGGTGAAAAAATGTTTGCTGAGATTTCAGGCAACTCGTAGTTTTTTGGAAGCTTGGCAACCCCTTTCCATGAAAGTGATTTTGCCAGTCTCTGCTTAGGGCTACATCAACAGAAAACAAAGCCTAGAGATAGAACTTGAAACTGCTCTATTGTGTCAAGTTTCAAAGAGCTAGCACAAACCGTGTTTGATTTTAGATTTCCAAATACATGTATCCCTATAGGAAAAAACGGGAGTGAAACCTAAAAATGAAAACGGTTACTGCAAACGAACGGTTTAACCTAGAAGAACGAAATTTGGTGAGCCAAGTGGTTTGGTGTACTGATCATTACCTGAAAGAATCATCAAGATTGGGTGAAAAAATGTTTGCTGAGATTTCAGGCAACTCGTAGTTTTTAGGAAGCGTGGCAACCCCTTTCCATGAAAGTAATTTTCGCCAGTCTCTGCTTAGGGATACATCAACAGCAAACAAAGCATAGAGATAGAACTTGAAACTGCTTTATTGTGTCAAGTTTCAAAGAGCTAGCACAAACCGTGTTTGATTTAGAGTTCCAAATACATGTATCCCTATAGGAGAAAACAGAGTGAAACCTAAAAATGAAAACGGTTACTGCAAACGAACGGTTTCACTTAGAAGAACAAAATTTGTTGAGCCAAGTGGTTTTGGTGTACTGATCATAACCTGAATGAATCATCAAGATTGGGTGAAAAAATGTTTGCTGAGATTTCAGGCAACTCGTAGTTTTTTGGAAGCTTGGCAACCCCTTTCCATGAAAGTGATTTTCGCCAGTCTCTGCTTAGGGCTACATCAACAGCAAACAAACCATAGAGAGAGAACTTGAAACTCCTTTTTGTGTCAAGTTTCAAAGAGCTAGCACAAACCGTGTTTGATTTAGAGTTCCAAATACATGTATCCCTATAGGAGAAAACAGAGTGAAACCTTAAAATGAAAACGGTTATTGCAAACGAACGGTTTAACCTAGAAAAACGAAATTTGGTAATCCAAGTTGTTTTGGTGTACTGATCATTACCTGAAAGAATCATCAAGATTGGGTGAAAAAATGTTTGCTGAGATTTCAGGCAACTCGTAGTTTTTGGAAGCTTGGCAACCCCTTTCCTTTAAAGTGATTTTCTGAAGTCTCTGCTTAGGGCTACATCAACAGCAAACAATCCATAGAGATAGAACTAAAAACTGCTTTATTGTGTCAAGTTTCAAAGAGCTAGCACAAACCGTGTTCGATTTAGAGTTCCAAATACATGTATCCCTATAAGAGAAAACAGAGTGAAACCTGAAAATGAAAACGGTTACTGCAAAAGAACGGTTTAAACTTGAAGAACGAAATTTGGTGAGCCAAGTGGTTTTTGTGTACTGATCATTACCTGAAAGAATCATCAGATTGGGTGAAAAAATTTTTGCTGAGATTTCAGGCAACTCGTAGTTTTTTGGAAGCTTGGCAACCCCTTTGCATGAAAGTGATTTTTGCCAGTCTCTGCTTAGGGCTACATCAACAGCAAACAAAGCATAGAGATAAAACTGGAAACTGCTTTATTGTGTCAAGTTTGAAAGAGCTAGCACAATCGTGTTTGATTTAGAGTTCCAAATACATGTAGCCCTTTAGGAGAAAACAGAGTGAATCCAGAAAATGAAAATGGTTACTGCAAACGATCGGTTTAACCTAGAAGAATGAAATTTGGTGAGCCAAGTGTTTTTGGTGTACTGATCATTACCTGAAAGAATCATCAAGATTGGGTGAAAAAATGTTTGCTGAGATTTCAGGAAACTCGCAGTTTTTTGGAAGCTTGGCAACCCCTTTCCATGAAAGTGATTTTCGCCAATCTCTGCCTAGGGCTACATCAACAGCAAACAAAGCATAGAGATAGAACTTGAAACTTCTTTATTGTGTCAAGTTTCAAAGAGCTAGCACAAACCGTGTTTGATTTAGAATTCCAAATACATGTATCCCTATAGGAGAAAAAAGAGTGAAACCTAAAAATGAAAACAGTTACTGCAAACGAACGGTTTAACCTAGAAGAACGAAATTTGGTGAGCCAAGTGGTTTGGTGTACGGATCATTACCTGAAAGAATCATCAAGATTGGGTGAAAAAATGTTTGCTGAGATTTCAGGAAACTCGTAGTTTTTTGGAAGCTTGGCAACCCCTTTTCATGAATGTGATTTTCGCCAGTCTCTGCTTAGGGCTACATCAACAGCAAAAAACCATAGAGAGAGAACTTGAAACTGCTTTATTGTGTCAAGTTTCAAAGAGCTAGCACAAACCGTGTTTGATTTAGAGTTCCAAATACATGTATCCCTATAGGAAAAAACAGAGTGAAACCTAAAAATGAAAAGGGTTCTTGCAATGAACGGTTTAACCTACAAGAACGAAATTTGGTGAGCCAAGTGGTTTTGGTGTACTGATCATTACCTGAAAGAATCATCAAGATTGGGTGAAAAAATGTTTGCTGAGATTTCAGGCAACTCGTAGTTTTTTGGAAGCTTGTCAACCCCTTTCCATGAAAGTGATTTTCGCCAGTCTCTGCTTAGGGCTACATCAACAGCAACAAACCATAGAGATAGAACTTGAAACTGCTTTATTGTGGCAAGTTTCAAAGAGCTAGCACAAACCGTGTTTGATTTAGAGTTCCAAATACATGTATCCCTATAGGAGAAAACAGAGTGAAACCTAAAAATGAAAACGGTTACTGCAAACGAACGGTTTAACCTAGAAGAACGAAATTTGGTGAGCCAGGTGGTTTTTGTGTACTGATCATTACCTGAAAGAATCATCAAGAATGGGTGAAAAAATGTTTGCTGAGATTTCAGGCAACTCGTAGTTTTTTGGAAGCTTGGCAACGCCTTTCCATGAAAGTGATTTTCGCCAGTCTCTGCTTAGGGCTACATCAACAGCAATCAAACCATAGAGATAGAACTTGAAACTGCTTTATTGTGTCAAGTTTCAAAGAGCTAGCACAACCGTGTTTGATTTAGAGTTCCAAATACATGTATCCCTATAGGAGAGAAAACAGAGTGAAACCTAAAAATGAAAACGGTTACTGCAAAAGAACGGTTTAACCTAGAAAAACGAAATTTGGTGAGCCAAGTGGTTTTGGTGTACTGATCATTACCTGAAAGAATCATCAAGATTGGGTGAAAAAAATATTTGCTGAGATTTCAGGCAACTCATAGTTTTTTGGAAGCTTGGCAACCCCTTTTCATGAAAGTGATTTTTGCCAGGCTCTGCTTAGGGCTACATCAACAGCAAACAAAGCATAGAGATAGAACTTGAAACTGCTTTATTGTGTCAAGTTTCAAAGAGCTAGCACAAACCGTATTTGATTTAGAGTTCCAAATACATGTATCCCTATAGGAAAAAACAGAGTGAAACCTAAAAATGAAAACGGTTACTGCAAACGAACGGTTTAACCAAGAACAATGAAATTTGGTGAGCCAAGTGGTTTTTGTGTACTGATCATTACCTGAAAGAATCATCAAGATTGGGAGGAAAAATGTTTGCTGAGATTTCAGGCAACTCGTAGTTTTTTGGAAGCTTGGCAACCCCTTTCCATGAAAGTGATTTTGGCCAGTCTCTGCTTAGGGCTACATCAACAGCAAACAAAGCATAGAGATAAAACTGGAAACTGCTTTATTGTGTCAAGATTCAAAGTGCTAGCACAAACCGTGTTTGATTTAGAGTTTCAAATACATGTATCCCTATAGGAGAAATCAGAGTGAAACCCAAAAATGAAAACGGTTACTGCAAACGAACGGTTTAACCTAGAAGAACGAAATTTGGTGAGTCAAGTGGTTTTGGTGTACTGATTATGACCTGAAAGAATCATCAAGATTGGGTGAAAAAATGTTTGCTGAGATTTCAGGCAACTCGTAGTTTTTTGGAAGCTTGGCAACCCCTTTCCATGAAAGTGATTTTCGCCAGTCTCTGCTTAGGGCTACATCAACAGCAAACAAACCATAGAGATAGAACTAAAAACTACTTTATTGTGTCAAGTTTCAAAGAGCTAGCACAAACCGTGTTTGATTTAGAGTTCCAAATACATGTATCCCTATAGGAGAAAACAGAGTGAAACCTGAAAATGAAAACGGTTACTGCAAACGAACGGTTTAACCTTGAAGAACGAAATTTGGTGAGCCAAGTGGTTTTTGTGTACTGATCATTACCTGAAAGAATCATCAGATTGGGTGAAAAAAATGCTTGCTGAGATTTCAGGCAACTCGTAGTTTTTTGGAAGCTTGGCAACCCCTTTCCATGAAAGTGATTTTTGCCAGTCTCTGCTTAGGGCTACATCAACAGCAAACAAAGCATAGAGATAAACTGGAAACTGCTTTATTGTGTCAAGTTTCAAAGTGCTAGCACAAACCTTGTTTGATTTAGAGTTCCAAATACATGTATCCTTATAGGAGAAAACAGAGTAAAACCTAAAAATGAAAACGGTCACTGCAAACGAACGATTTAACCTAGATGAACGAAATTTGGTAAGCCAAGTGGTTTTGGTGTACGGATCATTACCTGAAAGAATCATCAAGATTGGGTGAAAAAATGTTTCCTGAGATTTCAGGCAACTCGTAGTTTTTTGGAAGCTTGGCAACCCCTTTCAATGAAAGTGATTTTCGCCAGTCTCTGCTTAGGGCTACATCAACAGCAAACAAACCATATAGAGAGAACTTGAAACTGATTTATTGTGTCAAGTTTCAAAGAGCTTGCACAAACGTGTTTGATTTAGAGTTCCAAATACATGTATCCCTATAGGAGAAAACAGAGTGAAACCTAAAAATGAAAACCGTTACTGCAAACGAACGGTTTAACCTAGAAGAACGAAATTTGGTGAGCCAAGTGGTTTGGTGTACTGATCATAACCTGAAAGAATCATCAAGATTGGGTGAAAAAATGATTTCTGAGATTTCAGGCAACTCGTAGTTTTTTGGAAGCTTGGCAACCCCTTTCCATGAAAGTGATTTTCGCCAGTCTCTTCTTAGGGCTACATCAACAGCAAACAAAGCATAGAGATAGAACTTGAAAACTGCTTTATTGTGTCAAGTTTCAAAGAGCTAGCACAACCGTGTTTGATTTAGAGTTCCAAATACATATATTCCTATAGGAGAAAACAGAGTGTAACCTAAAAATGAAAACGGTTACTGCAAACGAACGGTTTAACCTAGAAAAACGAAATTTGGTGAACCAAGTGGTTTTGGTGTACTGATCATTACCTGAAAGAATCATCAAGATTGGGTGAAAAAATGTTTGCTGAGATTTCAGGCAACTCGTAGTTTTTTGGAAGCTTGGCAACCCCTTTCCATGAAAGTGATTTTCGCCAGTCTCTGCTTAGGGCTACATCAACAGCAAACAAAGCATATAGATAGAACTGGAAACTGCTTTATTGTGTCAAGTTTCAAAGAGCTAGCACAAACCGTGTTTGATTTACAGTTCAAAAAACATGTATCCCTATAGGAGAAAACAGAGTGAAACCTAAAAATGAAAACGGTTACTGCAAACCAAGGGTTTAACCTAGAACAACGAAATTTGGTGAGCCAAGTGGTTTTGTGTACTGATCATTACCTGAAAGAATCATCAAGATTGGGTGAAAAAATGTTTGCTGAGATTTCAGGCAACTCGTAGTTTTTTGGAAGCTTGGCAACCCCTTTCCATGAAAGTGATTTTCGCCATTCTCTGCTTAGGGCTACATCAACAGCAAACAAACCATAGAGATAGAACTGGAAACTGCTTTATTGTGTCAAGTTTCAAAGAGCTAGCACAAACCGTGTTTGATTTAGAGTTCCAAATACATGTATCCCTATAGGAGAAAACAGAGTGAAACCTAAAAATGAAAACGGTTACTGCAAACGAACGGTTTAACCTAGAAGAACGAAATTTGGTGAGCCAAGTGGTTTTGGTGTACTGATCATTACCTGAAAGAATCATCAAGATTGGGTGAAAAAATGTTTGCTGAGATTTCAGGCAATTCGTAGTTTTTTAGAAGCTTGGCAACCACAATCTATGAAAGTGATTTTCGCCAGTCTCTGCTTAGGGCTACATCAACAGCAAACAAACCGTAGAGATAGAACTGGAAACTGCTTTATTGTGTCAAGTTTCAAAGAGCTAGCACAAACCGTGTTTGATTTAGAGTTCCAAATACATGTATCTCTATAGGAGAAAACAGAGTGAAACCTAAAATGAAAATGGTTACTGCAAACGAACGGTTTAACCTAAAAGAACGAAATTTGGTGAGCCAAGTGGTTTTGGTGTACTGATCATTATCTGAAAGAATCATAAAGATTGGGTGAAAAAATGTTTGTTGAGATTTCAGGCAACTCGTATTTTTTGGAAGCTTGGCAACATCTTTCCATGAAAGTGATTTTGCCACTCTCTGCTTAGGGCTACATCAACAGCAAACAAAGCATAGAGATAAAACTGGAAACTGCTTTATTGTGTCAAGTTTCAAAGAGGTAGCACAAACCGTGTTTGATTTAGAGTTCCAAATACATATATCCCTATAGGAGAAAACAGAGTGAAACCTGAAAATGAAAAGGGTTACTGCAAACGAACGGTTTAACCTAGAAGAACGAAATTTGTTGAGCCAAGTGGTTTTGGTGTACTGATCATTACCTGAATGGATCATCAAGATTGGGTGAAAAAATGTTTGCTGAGATTTCAGGCAACTGGTAGTTTTTTGGAACCTTGGCCACCGCTTTCCATGAAAGTGATTTTCGCCAGTCTCTGCTTAGGGCTACATCAACAGCAAACAAAGAATAGAGATAGAACTTGAAACTGCTTTATTGTGTCAAGTTTCAAAGAGCTAGCACAACCGTGTTTGATTTAGAGTCCCAAATACATGTATCCCTATAGGAGAAAACAGAGTGAAACCTAAAATTAAAACGGTTACTGTAAACGAACGATTTAACCTAGAAGAACAAAAATTTGGTGAGCCAAGTGGTTTTGGTGTACTGATTATTACCTGAAAGAATCGTCAAGATTGGGTGAAAAAATGTTTGCTGGGATTTCAGGCAACTCGTAGTTTTTGGAAGCTTGGCAACCCCTTTCCATGAAAGGGATTTTCGCCAGTCTCTGCTTAGGGCTACATAAACAGCAAACAAACCATAGAGATAGAACTGGAAACTGCTTTATTGTGTCAAGTTTCAAAGAGCTAGCACAAACCATGTTTGATTTTGAGTTCCAAATACATATATCCCTGTAGGAGGAAACAGAGTGAAAACCTAAAATGAAAACGGTTACTGCAAAAGAACGGTTTAACCTAGAAGAACGAAATTTTTTGAGCCAAGTGGTTTTGGTGTACTGATCATTACCTGAAAGAATCATCAAGATTGGGTGAAAAATGTTTGCTGAGATTTCAGGCAACTCGTAGTTTTTTGGAAGCTTGGCAACCCCTTTCCATGAAAGTGATTTTTGCCAGTCTCTGCTTAGGACTACATCAACAGCAAACAAACCATAGAGAGAGAACTTGAAACTCCTTTTTGTGTCAAGTTTCAAAGAGCTAGCACAAACCGTGTTTGATTTAGAGTTCCAAATACATGTATCCCTATAGGAGAAAACAGAGTGAAACCTAAAAATGAAAACGGTTATTGCAAACGAACGGTTTAACCTAGAAAAACGAAATTTGGTAATCCAAGTTGTTTTGGTGTACTGATCATTACCTGAAAGAATCATCAAGATTGGGTGAAAAAATGTTTGCTGAGATTTCAGGGAACTCGTAGTTTTTTGGAAGCTTGGCAACCCCTTTAATTGAAAGTGATTTTCTGAAGTCTCTGCTTAGGGCTACATCGACAGCAAACAATCCATAGAGATAGAACTAAAAACTGCTTTATTGTGTCAAGTTTCAAAGAGCTAGCACAAACCGTGTTCGATTTAGAGTTCCAAATACATGTATCCCTATAAGAGAAAACAGAGTGAAACCTGAAAATGAAAACGGTTACTGCAAACGAACGGTTTAAACTTGAAGAACGAAATTTGGTGAGCCAAGTGGTTTTTGTGTACTGATCATTACCTGAAACAATCATCAGATTGGGTGAAAAAATTTTTGCTGAGATTTCAGGCAACTCGTAGTTTTTTGGAAGCTTGGCAACCCCTTTGCATGAAAGTGATTTTTGCCAGTCTCTGCTTAGGGCTACATCAACAGCAAACAAAGCATAGAGATAAAACTGGAAACTGCTTTATTGTGTCAAGTTTCAAAGAGCTAGCACAAATCGTGTTTGATTTAGAGTTCCAAATACATGTAGCCCTTTAGGAGAAAACAGAGTGAATCAGAAAATGAAAACGGTTACTGCAAACGATCGGTTTAACCTAGAAGAATGAAATTTGGTGAGCCAAGTGTTTTTGGTGTACTGATCATTACCTGAAAGAATCATCAAGATTGGGTGAAAAAATGTTTGCTGAGATTTCAGGAAACTCGCAGTTTTTTGGAAGCTTGGCAACCCCTTTCCATGAAAGTGATTTTCGCCAATCTCTGCCTAGGGCTACATCAACAGCAAACAAAGCATAGAGATAGAACTTGAAACTTCTTTATTGTGTCAAGTTTCAAAGAGCTAGCACAAACCGTGTTTGATTTAGAATTCCAAATACATGTATCCCTATAGGAGAAAAAAGAGTGAAACCTAAAAATGAAAACAGTTACTGCAAACGAACGGTTTAACCTAGAAGAACGAAATTTGGTGAGCCAAGTGGTTTTGGTGTACGGATCATTACCTGAAAGAATCATCAAGATTGGGTGAAAAAATGTTTGCTGAGATTTCAGGAAACTCGTAGTTTTTTGGAAGCTTGGCAACCCCTTTTCATGAATGTTATTTTCGCCAGTCTCTGCTTAGGGCTACATCAACAGCAAAAAAACCATAGAGAGAGAACTTGAAACTGCTTTATTGTGTCAAGTTTCAAAGAGCTAGCACAAACCGTGTTTGATTTAGAGTTCCAAATACATGTATCCCTATAGGAGAAAACAGAGTGAAACCTAAAAATGAAAACGGTTACTGCAAACGAACGGTTTAACCTAGAAGAACGAAATTTGGTTGAGCCAAGTGGTTTTGGTGTACTGATCATTACCTGAAAGAATCATCAAGATTGGGTGAAAAAATGTTTGCTGAGATTTCAGGCAACTCGTAGTTTTTTGGAAGCTTGGCAACCCCTTTCCATGAAAGTGATTTTTGCCAGGCTCTGCTAAGGGCTACATCAACAGCAAACAAAGCATAGAGATAGAACTGGAAACTGCTTTATTGTGTCAAGTTTCAAAGAGCTAGCACAAACTGTGTTTGATTTACAGTACCAAATACATGTATCCCTATAGGAGAAAACAGAGTGAAACCTAAAAATGAAAAGGGTTACTGCAAACGAACGGTTTAACCTAGAAGAACGAAATTTGGTGCGCCAAGTGGTTTTGGTGTACTGATCATTACCTGAAAGAATCATCAAGTTTGGGTGAAAAAATGTTTGCTGAGATTTCAGGCAATTCGTAGTTTTTTAGAAGCTTGGCAACGCCTTTCCATGAAAGTGATTTTCGCCTGTCGCTGCTATGGGCTACATCAACAGCAAACAAACCATAGAGATAGAACTGGAAACTGCTTTATTGTGTCAAGTTTCAAAGAGCTAGCACAAACCGTGTTTGATTAGTGTTCCAAATACATGTATCTCTATAGGAGAAAACAGAGTGAAACCTAAAAATGAAAATGGTTACTGCAAACGAACGGTTTAACCTAAAAGAACGAAATTTGGTGAGCCAAGTGGTTTTGGTGTGTACTGATCATTATCTGAAAGAATCATAAAGATTTGGTAAAAAAATGTTTGCTGAGATTTCAGGCAACTCGTATTTTTTGGAAAGCTTGGCAACGTCTTTCCATGAAAGTGATTTTTGCCAGTCTCTGCTTAGGGCTACATCAACAGCAAACAAAGTAATAGAGATAAAACTGGAAACTGCTTTATTGTGTCAAGTTTCAAAGAGGTAGCACAAACCGTGTTTGATTTAGAGTTCCAAATACATGTATCCCTATAGGAGAAAACAGAGTGAAACCTAAAAATGAAACCGGTCACTGCAAAGGAACGATTTAACGTAGAAGAACGAAATTTGGTAAGCCAAGTGGTTTTGGTGTACGGATCATTACCGGAAAGAATCATCAAGATTGGGTGAAAAAATGTTTGCTGAGATTTCAGGCAACTCGTAGTTTTTGGAAGCTTGGCAACCCCTTTCCATGAAAGTGATTTTCGCCAGTCTCTGCTTAGGGCTACATCAACAGCAAACAAACCATAGAGAGAGAACTTGAAACTGCTTTATTGTGTCAAGTTTCAAAGAGCTAGCACAAACCGTGTTTGATTTAGAGTTCCAAATACATGTATCCCTATAGGAGAAAACAGAGTGAAACCTAAAAATGAAAACGGTTACTGCAAACGAACGGTTTAACCTAGGAGAACGAAATTTGGTGAGCCAAGTGGTTTGGTGTACTGATCATTACCTGAAAGAATCATCAAGATTGGGTGAAAAAATGTTTGCTGAGATTTCAAGCAACTTGTAGTTTTTTGGAAGCTTGGCAACCCCTTTCCATGAAAGTGATTTTCGCCAGTCTCTGCTTGGGGCTACATCAACAGCAAACAAACCATAGAGATAGAACTGGAAACTGCTTTATTGTGTCAAGTTTCAAAGAGCTAGCACAAACCGTGTTTGAGTTAGAGTTCCAAATACATGTATCTCTATAGGAGAAAACAGAGTGAAACCTAAAAATGAAAATGGTTACTGCAAACGAACGGTTTAACCTAAAAGAACGAAATTTGGTGAGCCAAGTGGTTTTGGTGTACTGATCATTATCTGAAAGAATCATAAAGATTGGGTGAAAAAATGTTTGCTGAGATTTCAGGCAACTCGTAATTTTTGGAAGCTTGGCAACCTCTTTCCATGAAAGTGATTTTTGCCACTCTCTGCTTAGGGCTACATCAACAGCAAACAAAGCATAGAGATAAAACTGGAAACTGCTTTATTGTGTCAACTTTCAAAGAGGTAGCACAAACCGTGTTTGATTTAGAGTTCAAAAAACATGTATCCCTATAGGAGAAAACAGAGTGAAACCTGAAAATGAAAAGGGTTACTGCAAACGAACGGTTTAACCTAGAAGAACGAAATTTGTTGAGCCAAGTGGTTTTGGTGTACTGATCATTACCTGAATGGATCATCAAGATTGGGTGAAAAAATGTTTGCTGAGATTTCAGGCAACTGGTAGTTTTTTGGAACCTTGGCCACCGCTTTCCATGAAAGTGATTTTCGCCATTCTCTGCTTAGGGCTACATCAACAGCAAACAAAGAATAGAGATAGAACTTGAAACTGCTTTATTGTGTCAAGTTTCAAAGAGCTAGCACAAACCGTGTTTGATTTAGAGTCCCAAATACATGTATCCCTATAGGAGAAAACAGAGTGAAACCTAAAAATAAAAACGGTTACTGTAAACGAACGATTTAACCTAGAAGAACAAAATTTGGTGAGCCAAGTGGTTTTGGTGAACTGATTATTACCTGAAAGAATCGTCAAGATTGGGTGAAAAAATGTTTGCTGGGATTTCAGGCAACTCGTAGTTTTTTGGAAGCTTGGCAACCCCTTTCCATGAAAGGGATTTTCGCCAGTCTCTGCTTAGGGCTACATAAACAGCAAATAAACCATAGAGATAGAACTGGAAACTGCTTTATTGTGTCAAGTTTCAAAGAGCTAGCACAAACAATGTTTGATTTTGAGTTCCAAATACATATATCCCTGTAGGAGGAAACAGAGTGAAACCTAAAAATGAAAACGGTTACTGCAAAAGAACGGTTTAACCTAGAAGAACGAAATTTGGTGAGCCAAGTGGTTTTGGTGTACTGATCATTACCTGAAAGAATCATCAAGATTGGGTGAAAAAATGTTTGCTGAGATTTCAGGCAACTCGTAGTTTTTTGGAAGCTTGGCAACCCCTTTCCATGTAAGTGATTTTTGCCAGGCTCTGCTAAGGGCTACATCAACAGCAAACAAAGCATAGAGATAGAACTGGAAACTGCTTTATTGTGTCAAGTTTCAAAGAGCTAGCACAAACTGTGTTTGATTTAGAGTTCCAAATACATGTATCCCTATAGGAGAAAACAGAGTGAAACCTAAAAATGAAAAGGGTTACTGCAAACGAACGGTTTAACCTAGAAGAACGAAATTTGGTGCGCCAAGTGGTTTTGGTGTACTGATCATTACCTGAAAGAATCATCAAGTTTGGGTGAAAAAATGTTTGCTGAGATTTCAGGCAATTCGTAGTTTTTTAGAAGCTTGGCAACGCCTTTCCATGAAAGTGATTTTCGCCTGTCGCTGCTATGGGCTACATCAACAGCAAACAAACCATAGAGATAGAACTGGAAACTGCTTCATTGTGTCAAGTTTCAAAGAGCTAGCACAAACCGTGTTTGATTTAGTGTTCCAAATACATGTATCTCTATAGGAGAAAACAGAGTGAAACCTAAAAATGAAAATGGTTACTGCAAACGAACGGTTTAACCTAAAAGAACGAAATTTGGTGAGCCAAGTGGTTTTGGTGTACTGATCATTATCTCTAAGAATCATAAAGATTGGGTAAAAAAATGTTTGCTGAGATTTCAGGCAACTCGTATTTTTTGGAAGCTTGGCAACCTCTTTCCATGAAAGTGATTTTTGCCAGTCTCTGCTTAGGGCTACATCAACAGCAAACAAAGTATAGAGATAAAACTGGAAACTGCTTTATTGTGTCAAGTTTCAAAGAGGTAGCACAAACCGTGTTTGATTTAGAGTTCCAAATACATGTATCCCTATAGGAGAAAACAGAGTGAAACCTAAAAATGAAAACGGTCACTGCAAAGGAACGATTTAACGTAGAAGAACGAAATTTGGTAAGCCAAGTGGTTTTGGTGTACGGACCATTACCTGAAAGAATCATCAAGATTGGGTGAAAAAATGTTTGCTGAGATTTCAGGCAACTCGTAGTTTTTTGGAAGCTTGGCAACCCCTTTCCATGAAAGTGATTTTCGCCAGTCTCTGCTTAGGGCTACATCAACAGCAAACAAACCATAGAGAGAGAACTTGAAACTGCTTTATTGTGTCAAGTTTCAAAGAGCTAGCACAAACCGTGTTTGATTTAGAGTTCCAAATACATGTATCCCTATAGGAGAAAACAGAGTGAAACCTAAAAATGAAAACGGTTACTGCAAACGAACGGTTTAACCTAGAAGAACGAAATTTGGTGAGCCAAGTGGTTTTGGTGTACTGATCATAACCTGAAAGAATCATCAAGATTGGGTGAAAAAATGCTTGCTGAGATTTCAGGCAACTCGTAGTTTTTTGGAAGCTTGTCAACCCCTTTCCATGAAAGTGATTTTCGCCAGTCTCTGCTTAGGGCTACATCAACAGCAAACAAACATAGAGATAGAACTTGAAACTGCTTTATTGTGTCAAGTTTCAAAGAGCTAGCACAAACCGTGTTTGATTTAGAGTTCCAAATACATGTATCCCTATAGGAGAAAACAGAGTGAAACCTAAAAATGAAAACGGTTACTGCAAACGAACGGTTTAACCTAGGAGAACGAAATTTGGTGAGCCAGGTGGTTTTTGTGTACTGATCATTACCTGAAAGAATCATCAAGAATGGGTGAAAAAATGTTTGCTGAGATTTCAGGCAACTCGTAGTTTTTTGGAAGCTTGGCAACCCCTTTCCATGAAAGTGATTTTCGCCAGTCTCTGCTTAGGGCTACATCAACAGCAAACAAACATAGAGATAGAACTTGAAACTGCTTTATTGTGTCAAGTTTCAAAGAGCTAGCACAAACCGTGTTTGATTTAGAGTTCCAAATACATGTATCCCTATAGGAGAAAACAGAGTGAAACCTAAAAATGAAAACGGTTACTGCAAACGAACGGTTTAACCTAGGAGAACGAAATGTGGTGAGCCAAGTGGTTTTGGTGTACTGATCATTACCTGAAAGAATCATCAAGATTGGGTGAAAAAATGTTTGCTGAGATTTCAAGCAACTTGTAGTTTTTTGGAAGCTTGGCAACCCCTTTCCATGAAAGTGATTTTCGCCAGTCTCTGCTTGGGGCTACATCAACAGCAAACAAACCATAGAGATAGAACTGGAAACTGCTTTATTGTGTCAAGTTTCAAAGAGCTAGCACAAACCGTGTTTGAGTTAGAGTTCCAAATACATGTATCTCTATAGGAGAAAACAGAGTGAAACCTAAAAATGAAAATGGTTACTGCAAACGAACGGTTTAACCTAAAAGAACGAAATTTGGTGAGCCAAGTGGTTTTGGTGTACTGATCATTATCTGAAAGAATCATAAAGATTGGGTGAAAAAATGTTTGCTGAGATTTCAGGCAACTCGTAATTTTTGGAAGCTTGGCAACCTCTTTCCATGAAAGTGATTTTTGCACTCTCTGCTTAGGGGCTACATCAACAGCAAACAAAGCATAGAGATAAAACTGGAAACTGCTTTATTGTGTCAACTTTCAAAGAGGTAGCACAAACCGTGTTTGATTTAGAGTTCAAAAAACATGTATCCCTATAGGAGAAAACAGAGTGAAACCTGAAAATGAAAAGGGTTACTGCAAACGAACGGTTTAACCTAGAAGAACGAAATTTGTTGAGCCAAGTGGTTTTGGTGTGTACTTATCTGAAAGAATCATAAAGATTGGGTAAAAAAATGTTTGCTGAGATTTCAGGCAACTCGTATTTTTTGGAAGCTTGGCAACCTCTTTCCATGAAAGTGATTTTTGCCAGTCTCTGCTTAGGGCTACATCAACAGCAAACAAAGTATAGAGATAAAACTGGAAACTGCTTTATTGTGTCAAGTTTCAAAGAGGTAGCACAAACCGTGTTTGCTTTAGAGTTCCAAATACATGTATCCCTATAGGAGAAAACAGAGTGAAACCTAAAAATGAAAACGGTCACTGCAAAGGAACGATTTAACGTAGAAGAACGAAATTTGGTAAGCCAAGTGGTTTTGGTGTACGGATAATTACCTGAAAGAATCATCAAGATTGGGTGAAAAAATGTTTGCTGAGATTTCAGGCAACTCGTAGTTTTTTGGAAGCTTGGCAACCCCTTTCCATGAAAGTGATTTTCGCCAGTCTCTGCTTAGGGCTACATCAACAGCAAACAAACCATAGAGAGAGAACTTGAAACTGCTTTATTGTGTCAAGTTTCAAAGAGCTAGCACAAACCGTGTTTGATTTAGAGTTCCAAATACATGTATCCCTATAGGAGAAAACAGTGTGAAACCTGAAAATGAAAAGGGTTACTGCAAACGAACGGTTTAACCTAGAAGAACGAAATTTGTTGAGCCAAGTGGTTTTGGTGTACTGATCATTACCTGAAAGGATCATCAAGATTGGGTGAAAAAATGTTTGCTGAGATTTCAGGCAACTGGTAGTTTTTTGGAACCTTGGCCACCGCTTTCCATGAAAGTGATTTTCGCCAGTCTCTGCTTAGGGCTACATCAACAGCAAACAAAGAATAGAGATAGAACTTGAAACTGCTTTATTGTGTCAAGTTTCAAAGAGCTAGCACAAACCGTGTTTGATTTAGAGTCCCAAATACATGTATCCCTATAGGAGAAAACAGAGTGAAACCTAAAAATGAAAACGGTTAGTGTAAACGAACGGTTTAACCTAGAAGAACAAAATTTGGTGAGCCAAGTGGTTTTTGTGTACTGATCATTACCTGAAAGAATCATCAAGATTGGGTGAAAAAAAGTTTGCTGAGATTTCAGGCAACTCGTAGTTTTTTGGAAGCTTGGCAACCCCTTTCCATGAAAGTGATTTTCGCCAGTCTCTGCTTAGGGCTACATCAACAGCAAACAAAGCATAGAGATAGAACTGGAAACTGCTTTATTGTCTCAAGTTTCAAAGAGCTAGCAGAAACCGTGTTTGATTTAGAGTTCCAAATACATGTATCCCTATAGGAGAAAACAGAGTGAAACCTAAAAATGAAAACGGTTACTGCAAACGAACGGTTTAACCTAGAAGAACGAAATTTGGTGAGTCAAGTGGTTTTGATGTACTGATCATTACCTGAAAGAATCATCAAGATTGGGTGAAAAAATGTTTGCTGAGATTTCAGGCAACTCGTAGTTTTTTGGAGGCTTGGCAACCCCTTTCCATTAAAGTGATTTTCGCCAGTCTCTGCTTAGGGCTACATCAACAGCAAACAAACCATAGAGATAGAAATTGAAACTGCTTTATTGTGTCAAGTTTCAAAGAGCTAGCACAAACCGTGTTTGATTTAGAGTTCCAAATACATGTATCCCTATAGGAGAAAACAGAGTGAAACCTAAAAATGAAAACGGTTACTGCAAACGAACGGTTTAACCTAGAAGAACGAAATTTGGTGAGTCAAGTGGTTTTGATGTACTGATCATTACTTGAAAGAATCATCAAGATTGGGTGAAAAAATGTTTGCTGAGATTTCAGGCAACTCGTAGTTTTTTGGAGGCTTGGCAACCCCTTTCCATGACAGTGATTTTCGCCAGTCTCGGCTTAAAGCTACATCAACAGCAAACAAACCATAGAGATAGAACTTGAAACTGCTTTATTGTGTCAAGTTTCAAAGAGCTAGCACAAACCGTGTTTGATTTAGAGTTCCAAATACATGTATCCCTATAGGAGAAAACAGAGTGAAACCTAAAAATGAAAACGGTTACTGCAAACAAACGGTTTAACCTAGAAGAACGAAATTTGGTGAGCCAATTGGTTTTGGTGTACTGATCATTACCTGAAAGAATCATCAAGATTGGGTGAAAAAAAGTTTGCTGAGATTTCAGGCAACTCCTTGTTTTTTGGAAGCTTGGCAACCCCTTTCCATGAAAGTGATTTTCGCCAGTCTCTGCTTAGTGCTACATCAACAGGAAACAAACCATAGAGATAGATCTGGAAACTGCTTTATTGTGTCAAGGTTCAAAGAGATAGCACAAACCGTGTTTGACTTAGAGTTCCAAATACATGTATTCCTATAGGAGAAAACAGAGTGAAACCTAAAAATGAAAACGGTTACTGCAAACGAACGGTTTAACCTAGAAGAACGAAATTTGGTGAGCCAAGTGGTTTTGGTGTACTGATCATTACCTGAAAGAATCATCAAGATTGGGTGAAAAAATGTTTGCTGAGATTTCAGGCAACTCGTAGTTTTTTGGAAGCTTGGCAACCCCTTTCCATGAAAGTGATTTTCGCCAGTCTCTGCTTTGGGCTACATCAACAGCAAACAAACCATAGGGATAGAACTTGAAACTGCTTTATTGTGTCAAGTTTCAAAGAGCTAGCACAAACCGTGTTTGATTTAGAGTTCCAAATACATGTATCCCTATAGAAGAAAACAGAGTGAAACCTAAAAATGAAAACGGTTACTGCAAACCAACGGTTTAACCTAGAAGAACGAAATTTGGTGATCCAAGTGGTTTTGGTGTACTGATCATTACCTGAAAGAATCATCAAGATTGGGTGAAAAAATGTTTGCTGAGATTTCAGGCAACTCGTAGTTTTTTGGAAGCTTGACAACCCTTTCCATGAAAGTGATTTTCTCCAGTCTCTGCTTAGGGCTACATCAACAGCAAACAAACCATAGAGATAGAACTTGAAACTGCTTTATTGTGTCAAGTTTCAAAGAGCTAGCACAACCGTGTTTGATTTAGAGTTCCAAATACATGTATCCCTATAGGAGAAAACAGAGTGAAACCTAAGTATGAAAACGGTTACTGCAAACGAACGGTTTAACCTAGAAAAACGAAATTTGGTGAGCCAAGTGGTTTTGGTGTACTGATCATTACCTGAAAGAATCATCAAGATTGGGTGAAAAAATGTTTGCTAAGATTTCAGGCAACTCGTAGTTTTTGGAAGCTTGGCAATCCCTTTCCATGAAAGTGATTTTCGAAAGTCTCTGCTTAGGGCTACATCAACAGCAAACAAACCATAGAGATAGAACTGGAAACTGCTTTATTGTTTCAAGTTTTAAAGAGCTAGCACAAACCGTGTTTGATTTAGAGTTCCAAATACATGTATCCCTATAAGAGAAAACAGAGTGAAACCTAAAAATGAAAACGGTTACTGCAAACGAATGGTTTAACCTAAAGAACGAAATTTGTTGAGCCAAGTGGTTTTGGTGTACTGATCATTACCTGAAAGAATCATCAAGATTGGGTGAAAAAAATGTTTGCTGAGATTTCAGGCAACTCGTAGTTTTTTGGAAGCTTGGCAACCCCTTTCCATGAAAGTGATTTTCGCCTATGTCTGCTTAGGGCTACATCAACAGCAAACAAACCATAGAGATAGAACTGGAAACTGCTTTATTGTGTCAAGTTTCAAAGAGCTGGCACAAACCGTGTTTGATTTAGAGTTTTAAATACATGTATCCCTATAAGAGAAAACAGAGTGAAACCTGAAAATGAAAAGGGTTACTGCAAACGAACGGTTTAACCTAGAAGAACGAAATTTGGTGAGCCAAGTGGTTTTGATGTACTGATCATTACCTGAAAAAATCATCAACATTGGGTGAAAAAATGTTTGCTGAGATTTCAGGCAACTCGTAGTTTTTTGGAAGCTTGGCAACCCCTTTCCATGAAAGTGATTTTGCCAGTTTCTGCTTAGGGCTACATCAACAGCAAACAAAGCATAGAGATAAAACTGGAAACTGCTTTATTGTGTCAAGTTTCAAAGAGCTACCACAAATCGTGTTTGATTTAGAGTTCCAAATACATGTATCCCTATAGGAGAAAACAGAGTGAAACCTGAAAATGAAAACCGTTACTGCAAACGATCGGTTTAACCTAGAAGAATGAAATTGGGTGAGCCAAGTTGTTTTGGTGTACTGATCATTACCTGAAAGAATCATCAAGATTGGGTGAAAAAATGTTTGCTGAGATTTCAGGCAACTCGTAGTTTTTTGGAAGCTTGGCAACCCCTTTCCATGAAAGTGATTTTCGCCAGTCTCTGCTTAGGGCTACATCAACAGCAAACAAACCATAGAGATAGAAACTGGAAACTGCTTTATTGTGTCAAGTTTCAAAGAGCTAGCACAAACCGTGTTTGATTTAGAGTTCCAAATACATGTATCCCTATAGGAGAAAACAGAGTGAAACCTAAATATGAAAACGGTTACTGCAAACGAACGGTTTAATCTAGAACAACGAAATTTGGTGAGCCAAGTGGTTTTTGTGTACTGATCATTACCTGAAAGAATCATCAAGATTGGGTGAAAAAAAGTTTGCTGAGATTTCAGGCAACTCGTAGTTTTTTGGAAGCTTGGCAACCCCTTTCCATGAAAGTGATTTTCGCCAGTCTCTGCTTAGGGCTACATCAACAGCAAACAAAGCATAGAGATAGAACTGGAAACTGCTTTATTGTCTCAAGTTTCAAAGAGCTAGCAGAAACCTTGTTTGATTTAGAGTTCCAAATACATGTATCCCTATAGGAGAAAACAGAGTGAAACCTAAAAATGAAAACGGTTACTGCAAACGAACGGTTTAACCTAGAAGAACGAAATTTGGTGAGTCAAGTGGTTTTGATGTACTGATCATTACCTGAAAGAATCATCAAGATTGGGTGAAAAAATGTTTGCTGAGATTTCAGGCAACTCGTAGTTTTTTGGAGGCTTGGCAACCCCTTTCCATTAAAGTGATTTTCGCCAGTCTCTGCTTAGGGCTACATCAACAGCAAACAAACCATAGAGATAGAAATTGAAACTGCTTTATTGTGTCAAGTTTCAAAGAGCTAGCACAAACCGTGTTTGATTTAGAGTTCCAAATACATGTATCCCTATAGGAGAAAACAGAGTGAAACCTAAAAATGAAAACGGTTACTGCAAACGAACGGTTTAACCTAGAAGAACGAAATTTGGTGAGTCAAGTGGTTTTGATGTACTGATCATTACCTGAAAGAATCATCAAGATTGGGTGAAAAAAATGTTTGCTGAGATTTCAGGCAACTCGTAGTTTTTTGGAGGCTTGGCAACCCCTTTCCATGACAGTCATTTTCGCCAGTCTCT
>NW_027522862.1:0-73436 GCF_052094955.1 Ictidomys tridecemlineatus | reverse complement strand
GGACAGTTTCAGAGAGTAGAGTTTAGAGACAGAGGTGTAGAAAGACTGTTGTAGACAGCAGATGTTGGAACCTGGGGTGTAAGGATCTTAAAGAGAGGAAAGTTTGGAGACTGGGGTGCAGAAGGATCGTTGAAGAGAGTAGATTATGGAGTATAGAAAGACTGTTCTAGAGAGCAGAGGTTGGAGACTGGGTTGCGGAAGGACTGTTGGAGAGAGCAGTTGTTGAAGACTGTGGTGCAGAGATACTGTTACAAAGAGAAGTGTTTGGAGACTGCTGTGCAGGACTGATACTGAGAGCAGAGGTTAGAGAATGGTGTGCATTAGGGCTGTTAAAGAGAGCAGAGGTTGGAGACTTGGGTGCAGAAGGCCTGTTACAGGGAGCAGAGTTTAAAGACTGGGTTGCAGAAGTCCTCTTACAAAGAGCAGAGGTTGGAGACTGATGTGCAGAAGGACTGTTACAGAGAGCAGAGGTTGGAGACTGGGGTGCAGAAGGACTGTTGCAGAGTGCAGTGTTTTTACACTGGGATGCAGAGGACTGTGGCAGAGAACAGAGTTTGGAGACTGGGGTTTAGAAGGAGTGTTACAGAGAGCAGAGGTTGAAGCCTGGCGTGCAGAACGACGGATACAGAAAGCAGATTTTGGAGACTGGGGTTCACAAGGACTGGTACAGAAATCAGAGGTTGGAGATGGTGTGCACATGGACCCTTAAAGAGAACAGAGGTTGGAGACTGATTTACAGAAGGACTGTTACAGAGAGCAGAGTTTGGAGCCTGGGGTGCAGAATAAGTGTTGTAGAGAACAGAGGTGGGAGACTCTAGTGCAAAAAGACCATTACAGATAGCATAGGTTGAAGACTGGGTTTCATAAGGACCTCACAGAGAGCAGAGTTTGGACCCTGAGGTGCAGAAGGACTGTTGCAGAGAGCAGAGGTTGGAGTCTAAGGTGCAGAAGGACTGTTACAGAGAGCAGAGTTTGGAGACTTCGGTGAAAAATGACTGTTGCAGAGAGCAGATTTCAGAGACTGGGGTGAGGAATGACTGTTGCAGAGAGCAGAAGTTGAAACCTGGGGTTCAGAAAGACTGTTGCAGAGAGCAGAGTTTGCAGAGTGAAGTGCAGAAGGACTGTTACAGAGAGCAGAGGTTGGAGACTTGAGTGCAGAAGGACCCTTACAGAGAACAGAGGTTGAAGACTTTGGTACAGAAGAACTGTTGTAGAGAACAAGGTTGGAGACTGGGGTGCCGAGGGACCAAAGGAGAGAGCAAACTTTGGAGACTGGGGTGCCGAAGGAATGTTACAGAGAGAAGAGTTTTGAAACTGGGATTCGGAGGGATCTTACACAGAGGAAAGTTTGTAGATTGGGGTGCAGAAAGATTGTTGCAGAGAGCAGATGTTGGAGACTGGGGTGCAGGACGATCATTGCAAAGAGTAGATTGTGGACACTGGGGTATACGAAGAGTGTTCTAGAGAGTAGATTTTGGAGACTGGGGTGCAGAAGGATTTTACAGAGAGCAGAGTTTGGAGACTGGGATGAAGAAGGACTGAGGCAGAGGACAGAGTTTGGAGACTGGAGTGCAGACTGATCGTTTAAAAGAGCAGAGGTTGGAGACTCAGGTGCAGAAGGATTGTTACAGAGAGCAGAGGTAGGATACTGGTGTGAAAAAAGGACTGATTCAGAGAGCATAGGTTGGAGAATGGGGTTCAGAAGGCCTGTTACAGAGAGCAGCAGTTGGAGGCTGAGGTGCTAAAGGGTCTTTACAGAGAGCAGAGTTTGGAGACTGAGGTGCCGAAGGACTGTTACAGAGTGGAGCGGTTGGAGACTGGGGTGAAGAAGGACAGTTACAGAGAGCACAGATGGAGACTGGGGTGCAAACGAAATTTTGCAGAGAGCAGAAGTTGGAGACTGCGGTATAGAACGACTGTTACAGAGAGCAGAGGTTGGAGACTTGGGTGCAGAAGGACTGATGCAGAGAACAGGGGTTTGAGACTGGGGTGCAGAAGGCCTGTTACAGAGTGCAGAATTTGGAGAGTGGGGTGCAGAAGGCCTGTTAGAGAGAGTAGAGTTTGGAGACTGGGTTGCAGAAGCACTGTTAGAGATAGTACATTTTCGAGACAGGGTTGCAGAAGGATCTTACAGAGAGCATTTTGGAGACTGAGGTTCAGAAGGACTGTTACAGAGAGCAAAGTTTAAAAACTGGGGTGCAGAAGGATTGTTGCAGAGAGCAGAGGTTTCAGACTGAGGTGTAGAAAGACTGTAGCAGAGAGCAGATATTGGAACCTGGGGTGCAGAATGAATGTTACAGAGAGCAGAGTTTGGAGATTGGGGTGCAGAAGGATCATTGCAGAGAGCACAGGTTGGATACTGGGGTACAGAAGGCCTGTTACAGAGAGTAGAATTTGGAGACTGGGGTGCAGAAGGACTTTCACAGAGCGTAGAGTTTGGAGACTTAGGAGCAGAAGAACTGTTGTAGCGAGAAGAGTTTGGAGACTGAGGTCAAGAAGGATTGTTACAGAGATTAGTGGGTGAAGACTGGGAAGCAGAAGGAGTGTTACAGAGAGCAGACTTTGGAGATTGGGGTGCCGAAAAACTGTTACTGAGAGCAGAGGTTGGAGACTGGGGTGCAGAAAAACCGTTGCAGAGAGCAGAAATTGGAACCTGGCAACAAGAAGGGTCGTTGCAGAGAGCAAATGTTTGAGACTGGGGTGCAGAAAGACTGTCACAGAAAGCGGAGGTTGGAGACTAAGGTGCATAAAGATCGTTTCAGAAAGCAGAGGTTGCAGACTGGGGTGCAGAAGGACCGTTACAGATTGCAGAACTTCGAGACTGAGGTGGAGAAGGACTTTTACAGAGAGGAGAGGTTGGAGACTGGGGTTCAAAAGGATCCTTACATAGAGCAGATGATGGAGACTGGGGTGCAGAAAGAATTTTACATAGTGAAGTGTTTGGAGATTGGGGTTTTGTAGAACTGTTACAGAGAGCAGAGGTTGGAGACTGAGGTGCAGAAGGCCTGTTACAGGGAACAGAGTTTAGAGACTGAGTTGAAGAAGAATTTTTACAGAGAGCAAAGTTTGGACACTGTTGTGCAGAAGGACTGTTACAGAGAGCAGATCTTCGAGACTGGGGTGAAGAAGGGCTGTTGCAGAGAGCAGAGGTTGGAGACTGTGGTGAAGAAGTATCGTTGCAGAGAGCAGAGGTTGAAGACTGAGGTGCAGAAGGATCACTACAGAAAGCAGAGGTTGGAGACTGGGGTGCAGCAGGACAGTTGCAGAGAGCACTGGTTGGAGACAGGGGTGCAGAAGAAATGTTGCTGAGAGAAGAGGTTTGAGACTGGGGTGAAGAAGGACTGTAGCAGAGAGCAGAGTTTGGAGACTGAGCTGCAGAAGGACCGTTACGGAAAGCAGATGTTTGAGACTGGGGTGCAGAAGGACTGTTACAGAGAGCATACGTTGGAGACTGAGGTGCAGAAGGATTGTTACAGAGAGCAGAGGTTGGATACTGGGGTGCAGTAGGACTGTTACAGAAAGCAGAGGTTGGAGACTGGGATGCAAAAGGATCATACAGAGAGCAGAATCTGGAGACTGGGGTGCAGAAGGACTGTTGCAGAGAGCAGAGTTTAGAGTCTGAAGTCCAGAAGGATCCTTGCAGAGAGAAGTGGTTAGAGACTGGGTTGCGGATGGACTGTTACAGAAAGCAGAGTTTGGCAATTGGGGAGCAGATGGACCGTTACAAAGAGAAGAGGTTGGAGACTGCGATACAAAAGGACTGTTACAGGGAGAAAAAATTGGAGACTGGGTAGAAGAAGGATCGTTGCAGAGAGCAGATGTTGGAGACTGGGGTGCAGAAGGACTGTAACAGAAAGCAGAGTTTGGAGACTGAGTGTCAGAAGGACCCTTACAGAGAGTAGAGATTGAAAACTGACGTGCAGAAGGATCGTTTCAGAGAGCAAATATAGGAGACTGGTGTCAGATAGAAAGTTATAAGGAGCACAGTTTAGAGACTGAGGTGCAGAAAAATGTTGCAGAGTGCAGAGGTTGGAGACTGGGGTGCAGAAGGACTGTTGCAGAGAGCAGAGGATGGAGACTGAGGTGCGGAAGGACCGATACAGAAAGCAGACATTGGAGACTGGAGTGCAAAAGGACCGTTACAGAGAGCAGAGGTTGGAGAGTGCGGTACAGAAGGATTGTTACAGACAGCACAGGTTGGAGACTTGGGTGCAGAAAGACTTTTGCCGAGAGCAGAGGATGGAGACTGAGGTGAAGAAGGATCGTTGCAGAGAGAAGATGTTGGAGACTGGGTTGCAGAACGCCTGTTATAGAGTGTAAAGTTTGAAGAGTGGGGTGCCGAAGGTCTGTTACAGAGAGTAGAGTTTTGATACTGGGGTGCAGAAGCACTGTTACAGATAGCACAGTTTCGAGACTGGTTTACAGAAGGATCTAACAGAGAGCATTTTGAAGTCTGAGGTACAGAAGGTCTGTTACAGAGAGCAAAGTTTGGAAACTGGGGTGCAGAAGGATTGCTACAGAGAGCAGAGTTTTCAGACTGAGGTGCAGAAGGACTGTAGCAGAGAGCAGATATTGCATCCTTGGATACAGAATGACTGTTACAGAGAGCAGAGTTTGGAGACTGGGGTGCAGAAAGATCGTTGCAGAGAGCACAGGTTGGATACTGGAATGCAGAAGAACTGTTACAGAGAGCAGAGGTTGGAGAAAGGGATGCAAAAGGATCTTACAGAGAGCAGAGTCTGGAGACTGGGGTGCAGAAGGACTGTTGCAGAGAGCAGAGGTTTGAGACTAAGGTGCAGAAGGATCGTTGCAGAGAGAAGAGTTTGAAGACTGGGGTGCAGAAGGACTGTTACAGAGAGCAGAGGTTCGAGATTGGGGTGCAGAAGAATTGTTACAGAGAGCAAAGTTTGGAGACTGGGGTGCAGAAATCCTGTTACAGAGAGCAGAGGTTGGAGACTGAGGTGCAGAAGGAGTGTTAAAGAGAGCATAGGTTGGAGACTGAGGTGCAGAAGGATTGGTACAGAGAGGAGAGGTTAGAGACTGAGGTGTAGAAGGACTGTTACAGAGAGCAGAGGTTGGAAACTGTGGTACAGAAGGATCGTTCCAGAGAGCAGAGGTTGGAAACTGAGGTGCAGAAGGATCGTTGGAGAGAGCAGAGGTTGGAGACTGAGGTGCAGAAGGACAGTTACACAGAGCACAGTTTGTAGACTTGGGTAAGAAAGACAGTTTGGAGAGTGGGGTGCAGAAGGAATGTTGTAGTGAGCAGAGATTGAGACTTCGGTACAGAAATACTGTTACAAAGAGCAGAGGCTGGAGACTGGGGTGCAGAAGGAATGTCATAGAGAGCAGAGTTTGGAAACTGGGGTGCAGAAGGATCTTAACAAGAGCAGAGGCTGGATTCTGGGGTCAGAAAGACTGTTGCAGAGAACAGATGTTGGAGACTGGGGTGCAGAAGGATCGTTGCAGAGAGCAGAGGTTGAAGACTGGGGTATAGAAAGACTGTTGCAGAGAATAGATGTTGGAGACTGGGGTGCAGAAAGACTGTTGCAGAGAACAGAGGTAGGAGACTGGGGTGCAGAAGGACTGTTACAGATAGCACAGTTTCAAGACTGGGTTGCAGAAGGATCTTACAGAGAGCATTTTGGAGCCTGAGGTTCAGGAGGTCTGTTACAGAGAGGTTGGAAACTGGGGTGCAGAAGGATTGTTGCAGAGAGAAGCATTTTCAGACTGAGGTGCAGAAAGATTGTTGCACAGAGCAGATATTGGATCCTGGTATGCAGAAGAACTGTTACAGAGAGCAGAGTATGGAGACTGGGGTGCAGAAGGATCGATGCAGAGAGCAGAGGTTGGAGATTTGGGTGCAAAAGGCCTGTTAAAGAGAGAAGAGTTATAAGACTGTGGTGCAGAACGCCTGTTACAGAGATCAGAGTTTGGAGACTGGGGTTTAGAAGGACTGTTACAGAGAGCAGAGTTTGGAGAATTGGTTGCAGAAGGATCTTACAGAGAGCAGAGTTTGGAGACTGAGGTGCAGAAGGACTTTTACAGAGAGTAGAGTTTGGAGACTGAGGAGCAGAAGGAACGTTGTAGAGACTAGAGTTTGGAGACTGATGTCCAGACGGATTGTTACAGAGATCAGAGAGTGGAGACTGGAGTGCAGAAGGAGTGTTACAGAGAGCAGAGTTTTGAGAGTTGTGTGCAAAAGAACTGTTACCGAGAGCAGAGGGTAGAGACTGGGGTGCAGAGGAGTGTTGCAGAGAGCAGAGTTTGGAGACTGAGATGGAAAAGAACTGTTACATAGAGCAGAGTTTGGAGACTGGGGCGCAGAAGGACTAATACACAAAGTAGAGGTTGGAGACTGGGGTCTAGAAGGACCTTTACATAGAGCAGAGTTTGGAGACTGCTGTACAGAAGTGCTGTTACAGGGAAGAGAGTTTTGAAACTGAGGTTCTAAAGGATCATTGCAGAGAGCAGATGTTGTAGACTAGTGTGCAGAAGGATCTTACTGTGAGCATAGTTTTGAGACTGAGCTGCATAAGGAGTGTTACAGAGAGCAAAGGTTGAAGACTGGGATGCAGAAGGATCGTTGCCGAGAGAAAAGGCTGGAGACTTAGGTGCAGAATGATTGTTGAGGAGAGCAGAGGTTAGAGACTGTGGTGGAGAATGATACTTACAGAGAGCAGAGGTTGGAGACTGGGGTGCAAAAGGACAGTTACAGAGAGCACAGGTTGGAGACTGGGGTGCAGAAGAAATGTTGTAGAGAGTAGAGGTTTGAGACTAGGGTTCAGAAAGACTGTTAAAGAGAGCAGAGTTTGTAGACTGAGGTGCAGAAGGACCGATGCAGAGAGCTGAGGTTGGAGATTTAGGTGCAGACGATTGTTACATAGAGCAGATTTTGGATACTGGGGTGCATATGGACTGGACTGTTACAGAGAGCAGAGGTTGGAGACTGAGGTGCAAAAGGATCTTACAGAGAGCAGAGGTTAGAGACTGGGGTGCAGAAAGACTGTTGCAGAGAGTAGAGGTTGGAAACTGAGGTGCAGAAATATCGTTGCAGAGAGAAAAGTTTGGAGACTAGAGTTCAGAAGGCCTTTTACAAAGAGGAGCGTTTTGAAACTGGAGTGCAGAAAGCCTTTTACATAGAGAAGAGTTTGGAGACTGGGGTGCAGAAATACTGTTACTGATAGCACAGTTCGGAGACTGGGGTACAGAAGGATCGCTGCAGAGAGCAGAGGTTTCAAACTGAGGTGCAGAAAAACTGCTACAGAGAGCATAAGTTGGAGTCTGAGGTGCAGAAGGACTATTACAGAAAGAAGAGTTTGGCAATAGGGGTGCAGAATGACCATTAAAGACAGAAGAGGTTTTAGACTGTGGTACAGAAGGACTGTTACAGAGAGCAGAGTTTGGAGACTGGGTGCAGAAGGACATTGCAGAGAGCAGAAGATGGAGCCTTGGGAGAAGAAGGATCATTGCAGAGAGCAGATATTGGAGACTGGGGTGCAGAAGGAGTGTTCCAGAGAGCAGAGGTTGGAGACTGAGGTGCAGGAGAATCGTTACCGAGATCAGAGGTTGGAGACTGAGGTGCAGAAGGACTTTTACAGAGAGCAGAGTTTGGAGACTGGGGTGCAGAAGGATTCTTACAGAGAGCAGAGGATGGAGACTCGGGTGCATAAGGAGTGTTTACAGAGAGCAGAGTTTGGAGATTCTGTTCAGAAGAACTGTTAAAGAGAGCAGAGTTTTTAGACTGGTTTTCAGAAGGATTGTTACAGAGTGCAGAGGTTTGATTCGGGTGCAGCAGGACTGTTACAGATAGTAGAGCTTGGAGACTGGTGTGCAGAAGAACTGTTAAAGAAGAGCATAGGTTTGAGACTGCAGTGCAGAAGGCCTGTTACAGAGGAGCATTGCTTGGAGACTGAGGTTCAGAAGGATCCTTACAGAGAGCAGAGGTTGGATACTGAGGTGAAGAAAGACTGTTAAAGAGACCACAGGTTGGATACTGAATTGCAGAAAGATTGTTACAGAGAGCAGAGTTTAGGGACTTAGGTGCAGAAGGAGTGTTCCAGAGAGCAGAGTTTGATGCTTAGGGTGCAGAAGTATTATTGCAGAGAGCAGAAGTTGGAGACTGAGGTGCAGAAGGACTGTTACAGAGAGCAGAGGTTTTAGACTGGGGTGAAGAATAACTGATATGAAAGTAGAGTTTGGAGACTGGGGTGCAGAAGGACTGTTACTGAGAGCAGAGTGTGTAGCCTGTGGTGCAGAAAGACAGCTGCCGAGAACAGAGGTTGGATACTGGGGTGCACTAGGGCCGTTGCAGAGTGATGAGGTTGTAGACTGAGGTGCAGAATGACTGTTAAATAGAGCAAAGTTTGGAGAACGGTGTGCAGAAGATCTCATAAAGAGCAGACGTTGGAGACTGTGATGCAGAAGGATTGTTGCAGAGAGCAGAGGTTGGAGACTGGGGTATAGAAGGACTTTTGCAGAGAGAAGTGGTTGGAGACTGTGTGCAGTAGGCCTGTTACAGAGAGCAGAGTTCAGAGACTGGGTTGCAAAAAACCTGTTACAGATAGCAGATGTTGGAGACTGGGGTGCAGAAGGATTGTTACTGATGGCACAGTTTGGAGACTGTTGTTTAGAAGGATTTTTGCAGAGAGCAGATGTTTCAGACTGAGGCTTAGAAGGACTGTTACAGAGAGCAGAGTTGGAAATTTTGGTGCAGAAAGACCGTTATAGAGAGAAGAGGTTGGAGACTTCCGTACAGAAGGACTGTTACAGAGAGCAGAGTTTGGAGACTGGGGTGCAGAAGGACGGTTGCAGAGATCAGATGTTGGAGACTGGGGTGCAGAAGAACTATTACAGAGAGAAGACGTTGGAGACAGAGGTGTAGAAGGATTGTTACAGAGAGAAGACTTGGAAACTGGGGTGCAGAAAAACAATTACAGAGAGCAAAGGATGGAGACTGAGGTGGAGAAGGACTTTTACAGACAGCACAGGTTTGAGACTTAGGTGCAGAAAGATCGTTGCAGAGAGAAGAGTTTGGAGACTGGGGTGCAGAAGAACTATTACAGAAAGAAGAGGTTGGCAATTGGGGAGCATATGGACCGTTACAAAGAAAAGAGTTTGGAGACTGAGATACAAAAGGACTTTTACAGAGAGCAGAGTTTGGAGACTGGGTAGAAGAAGGGTCGTTGCAGAGAGCAGATGTTGGAGACTGGGTGCAGAAGGCCTATTACACAAAGCAGAGTTTGAAGACTTGGGGTGCAGAGGGCCTGTGACAGAGAGCAGAGTTTTGAAACTGGGGTGCAGAAGACTCTTACAGAGTGCAGCATTTGAAGACTGGGTTGTAGAAGGACCTTACAGAGAGCAGAGGTTGGAGACTGAGGTGCAGAAAAACTTTTAAAGAGAGTAGAGGGTGGAGACTGGGTGCAGAAGGAGTGTTACAGAGAGCAGAGTTTGGAGACTGGGTAGAATAAGGATCATTGCAGAGAGCAGATGTTGGAGACTGGGGTGCAGAAGGCCTATTACACAGAGCAGAATTTGAAGACTGGGGTGCAGAGGGCCTGTTACAGAGAGAAGAGTTTGGAAACTGGGGTGCAGAAGACTCTTACAGAGAGCAGCGTTTGGAGAATAGGTTGTAGAAGGACCTTACAGAGAGCAGAGGTTGGAGACTGAGGTGCAGAAGGACTTTTACAGAGAGTAGAGGGTGGAGACTGGGTGCAGAAGGAGTGTTACAGAGAGCAGAGTTTGGAGATTGGGGTGCAGAAGAACTGTTATTAGAGCAGATTTTGGAGGCAGGGTGCAGAAGGACTTATTCAGAGAGCAGAGTTTGGAAACTGAGGTGCAGAAGGACTGTTACAGAGAGAAGATTTTGGAAACTGGGATGTAAAAGGACCGTTGCAGAGAGGAGAGGTTGGAGCCTGGGGAGAAGAAGGATCGTTGCAGAGAGCAGATGTTGAATACTGGGGTTAAGGAGTATTAAAGAGAACAGAGTTGGAGCCTGAGGTGCAGAAAGATCATTTCTGAGTGCAGAGGTTTGAGACTGGGGTGCAGAAGGACTTTTACAGATTGAAGAACTTGGAGACATAGGTGCAGAAGGACTTTTTCAGAGAAGAGAGGTTGGAGACTGGGGTGCAAAAGGTTTATTACAGAGAGCAGAGGATGGAGACTTGGGTGCAGAAGGATCGTTGCAGAAAGCAGAGGTTGGAGAATGAGTTACAGAAGGATCGCTACAGAGAGAAGAGTTTCGAGACTTTGGTGCAGCAGGACAGTTGCAGAGAGAACAGGTTGGAGACTTGGGTGTAGAAAAAGTGTTGCAGAGAGCAGAGGCTGAAACTGGGGTGCAGAAGTACTGTAGCAGATAAACGAGGTTGTAGACTGGGGTGCAGAAGGAGTGTTGCAGAGAGCAGTTGTTGGAGACTGGGATGCAGAAGGATCATTGCAGAGAGCAGAGGTTTGAGACTGCGCTTTAGAAGGACTGTTGCAGAGAGTAGATGTTGGAGACTGAAGTGCAGAAGGATTGTTGAAGAGAGAAGAGGTTGGAGACTGGGGTGCAGTAGGATTGTTACAGAGAGCAGAGGTTGGAGACAGGGTTTAAAAAGTACCATTGCAGAGATCAGAGTTTGGGAACTGAGGTGAAGAAGGACTCTTGCAGGGACCAGAATTTGATACAGCGGTGCAGAAGGACTGTTGCAGATAGCAGAGGTTGGAGACGGAGATGGAGAAGGACTGTAATAGAAAGTAGAGGTTGTAGACTGAGGTACAGAAAGATTGTTATTGAGAGCAGAGGTTGGAGACTGGGGTGCAGAAGGACTGTTGCAGAGAGCAGAAGTTGGAGACTGAGGTGCAGAATGAAAGTTACAGACAGAAGAGTTTGAAGACTGGGGTGATGAAGGACTGATACAGAAAGCAGAAGTTGGAGACTGGGGTGCAGAAGGACCATTATAGAGAGCAGAGGTTGGAGATTGCAGTACAGAAGGGACTGTTACAGAGAGCAGAGTTTGGAGACTGGGGTGGGAGAAGGACTGTTTCAGAGTTGATGTTGGAGACTGGGGTGCAGAAAAGCTGTTGCAGGGAGCAGAAGTTGGAGACTGTGGTGCAGAATGATTGTTGCAGAGAGCAGAGATTTGAGACTGCGGTGCTGAAGGAATCTTACAGACACCAGAGGTTGGAGAATGGGGTGCAGAAGGACTGTTGCAGAGAGCAGAGTTTGGAGCCTGTTGTACAGAAGGAATGTTATAGAGAACTGAGGTTGGAGACTGCGGTACAGAAGGACTGTTAAAGAGAGAAGAAGTTGGAGCCTGGGGAGCAGAAGGACTGTTAAAGAGAGCAGAGTTTGGAAACTAAGGTGCAGAAGGATCTTACAGAGAGCAGAGGTTGGATATGGTGGTGCAGAAGGACTGTTACAAAGAGAAGAGGTTGGAGACTGAGGTGCAGAATTACTGTTACAGAAAGCAGAGTTTGGATACTGGGGTGCACAAGGATTGTTGCAAAGAGAAGAGTTTTAAGAACTGAGGTAACGAAGGACTGTTGCAGAGAGCAGATGTTGGAGACTGGGTGCAGAAGGATCGTTGCAAAGAGCAGAGGTTGGAGATTGGGGTGAAGAAGGATTTTGACAGAGAGGAGAGGTTTGAGACTGGGGTGCAGAAGGACCATTGCAGAGATCAGAGTTTGGAAACTGAGGTTAAGAAGCATTGTTTCAGAGAACATATGTTGGAGACTGTGGTGCAGAAGGACTGTTGCAGAGAGCAGAGATTGGAGACTGGGGTTTAGAAGGACTGTTGCTGAGAGCTAAGTTTGGAGACTGGGGTGCAGAAGGACTGTTACAAAGAGCATAGTTTGGAGACAGGGTTGCAGAAGCATCTTCCAGAGAGCAGAGTTTTCAGACTGAGGTGCAGAAAGACTGTTGAGAGTGCAGAGGTTAATGACTGGGTTGCAGAAAGACGGGTGCATAGAGGAGATGTTTGAGGCTAGAGTGCAGAAGGACTCTTTCAGAGAGCAGAGGTTGGAGACTGACGTGCAGAAGGACAGTTTCAGAGAGTAGACTTTAGAGACAGAGGTTTAGAAAGACTGTTGTAGAGAGCAGATGTTGGAACCTGGGATGTAAGGATCTTACAGAGAGGAAAGTTTGGAGACTGGAGTGCAGAAGGATCGTTGAAGAGAGTAGATTATAGAGTATAGAAGGTCTGTTCTAGAGAGCAGAATTTTGAGACTGGGGTGCGGAAGGACAGTTGCAGAGAGCAGTTGTTGAAGTGGTGCAGAGAAACTGTTACAGAGAGCAGTGTTTGGAGACTGCGGTGCAGGACTGATACTGAGAGCAGAGGTTAGAGAATGGTGTGCATTAGGGCTGTTAAAGAGAGCAGAGGTTGGAGACTTGGGTGCAGAAGGCCTGTTACAGGGAGCAGAGTTTAAAGACTGGGTTGCAGAAGTCCTCTTACAAAGAGCAGAGGTTGGAGACTGATGTGCAGAAGGACTGTTACAGAGAGCAGAGGTTGGAGACTGGGGTGCAGAAGGACTGTTGCAGAGTGCAGTGTTTTTAGACTGGGATGCAGAGGACTGTGGCAGAGAACAGAGTTTGGAGACTGGGGTTTAGAAGGAGTGTTACAGAGAGCAGAGGTTGAAGCCTGGCGTGCAGAACGACGGATACAGAAAGCAGATTTTGGAGACTGGGGTTCACAAGGACTGGTACAGAAATCAGAGGTTGGAGATGGTGTGCACATGGACCCTTAAAGAGAACAGAGGTTGGAGACTGATTTACAGAAGGACTGTTACAGAGAGCAGAGTTTGGAGCCTGGGGTGCAGAATAAGTGTTGTAGAGAACAGAGGTGGGAGACTCTAGTGCAAAAAAGACCATTACAGATAGCATAGATTGAAGACTGTGTTTCATAAGGACCTCACAGAAGAGCAGAGTTTGGACCCTGAGGTGCAGAAGGACTGTTGCAGAGAGCAGATTTTAGACTGGGGTGAGGAATGACTGTTGCAGAGAGCAGAGGTTTAAGACTGGGGTGCAGAAGGACTGTTGCAGAGAGCAGAGGTTGCAAAGTGAATTGCAGAAGGACTTTTACAGAGAGCAGAGGTTGGAAACTTGAGTGCAGAAGAACCCTTACAGAGAACAGAGATTGAAGACTTCGTTACAGAAGAACTGTTGTAGAAAACAAGGTTGGAGACTGGGGTGCCGAAGGACCAGAGCAGAGAGCAAACTTTGGAAACTGCGGTGTCGAAGGGAATGTTACAGAGAGCAGAGTTTGGAAACTGGGATTCGGAAGAATCTTACACAGAGGAAAGTTTGGAGATTGGGTGCAGAAAGATGGTTGCAGAGAGCAGATGTTAGAGACTGGGGTGCAGGACGATCGTTGCACAGAGTAGATTATGGAGACTGGGGTATATGAGGAGTGTTGTAGAGAGCAGAGTTTGGAGACTGGGTGCAGAAAGACTGTTTCAGAGAGTAGTTGTTAAAGACTGATGTGCAGAAAAACAGTTAAAAAAGCAGTGTTTGGAGACAGTGGTGCAGGACTTATACTGAGAGCAGATTTTGGAGACTGGGGTGAAGAAGGATCTTAAAGAGAGCAGAGTTTGGAGACTGACATGCAGAAGGACTGTTACAAAGAGCAGAGGTTGGAGACTGTGGTGCAGATGACTGTTAAAAAGAGCAGAGTTCAGAAACTTGGGTGCAGAAGGCCTGTTACAGAGAGCAGAGGATGGAGACTGGTGTGCAGAAGGCCTGTTACAGAGAGCAGAGTTTAAAGACTAGCGTGCAGTAGGACTGTGACAGAAAGCAGAGTTTGGAGACTTCTTTTTAAAAGGATCATACAGAGAGCAGAGTTTGGAGACTGAGGTGCAGAAGGACTGTTAAAGAGAGTAGATGTTGAAGACTGAGGTGTAGAAAGACCATTGCAGAGATCAGAGGTTGGAGACTGAGGTGCAGAAGGACTGTTGTGGAGTACAGAGGTTGGAAACGTGGGTCTAAAAGGACTGTTGCACAGAGCAGCGGTTGGAGATTGGGGTGCCGAAGGACTGTTGCAGAGAGCAGAATTTGAAGACTGAGGTGCAGGAGGACTGTACAGAGAGCAGAGGTTGGAGTAGTAAGTGCAAAAGGACTGATAAAGAAAGCAGGGTTGGAGACTGGTGTGAAGAAGGACATTTACAGAGAGAAGAGTTTGGAAACTTGAGTACAGAAGGACTGATACAGAGAGCAGAGGTTGAAGACTGGGTGGAGAAGGACTGTTGCAGAGATCAGATGTTAAAGACTGGGGTGCAGAAGACTGTTGCATAGAGGAGGTTGAAGACTGGGTGGAGAAGGACATTTGCAGAGAGTAGGGTTTGGAGACTGGGGGCAGAAGAACTGTTGCGAAGAGAAGACGTTAGAGATTGGGGTGGAGAAAACTGTTGCTGAGAAGCGTGGTTAGAGACTTGAGTGCAGAAGTACTAATGCAGAAAGCAGAGATTGGAGACTGGGGTTCAGAAGGACTGCAGAGAGAGCCGATGTGGAAACTGGTGTGAGAAAGACTGTTGCAGAGAGTAGCATTTCGAGAGTAAGTTGCCACAGGACTGTTGCAGAGAGCAGAGGTTGTAGACTGAAGTGGAGAAGGACTGTTACAGACAGCAGAGGTTGGAGACTGGGGTGCAGAAGGACCAATGCAGAGAGCAGAGGTTAGAGACTGTGTTGCAAAAGGATCTTACTGAGAGTAGATGTTGGAAACTGAGGTGAAGAATGAATGTTGCAGAGAGCAGAGGTTTGAGATTGGGGTACAGCAGGAGTGTTGCAGAGAACAGAGTTTGGAGTCTGAGGTGCAGAAGGACTGATACAGAATGCAGAGTTTGGAGACTGGGTTGCAGAAAGACCATTACAGAGAACAGAGTTTTGAGACTACAGTACAGAAGGCCTGTTACCAGAGAGCAGAGTTTTGGGAGTGGGGTGTAGAAGTACTGTTACAGAGAGAAGAGTTTTGAGTATGGGGTGCAGAATAAGTGTTGTAGAGAACAGAGTTTGGAGACTCGGGTGCAGGAGGACCATTGTAGAAAGCAGAGGTTGGAGACTGGGTTTCAGAAAGATCTTACAGAGAGCAGAGGTTGGACACTGAGGTGCAGAATGACTGTTACAGAGAGCAGAGTTTGAGATTGGGGCGCAGAAGACTGTTGCGGAGAGCAGAGGTTGGAGTCTTAGGTGGCAGTAGGAAACCTTCAGAGAGCAGAGGTTAGAGGCTGAGATTCATAAAACTGATACAGAAAGCAGAGTTTGTAGACTGGGGAGCAGAAGGACTGTTAAAGAGAGCAGAGGTTGGAGACTGGGGTGGAGAAGGAGTGTGGAAGAGAGCAGATTTTGGAGACTGGGGTGCAGAAGGACTGCTGCAGAGATTAAGGTTGAAGACTGGGGTGCAGAAGAACTGTTGCAAAGAGCAGTGTTTGCAGAGTGAGTTGCAGAAGGACTTTTTCAGAAAGCAGAGTTTGAAGACTGTGTTGCAGAAGAACAGATACAGAAAGCAGAGGTTGGAGACTGGGGTGAAGAAGGACCTTTACAGAGAATAAAGGTTGAAGGCTCTTGTACAGAAGACTGTTGTAGAGAAAAGAGGTTGGAGACTGGGGTGCAGAGGGACCATTGCAGAGAGAAGAGTTTTGAGACTGGGGTGCAGAAAGAATGTTACAGAGAGAAAAGTTGGAAACTGAGGTGCAGAAGGATCTTACAGGGAGAAGAGTTTGGAAACTGGGGTGCAGTGAGACCGTTGCAGAGAGCGGAGTTTACTGACTGAGGTGCAGAAGGACTGTTGCAGAGAGCAGATATTGGAGAGTTCGGTATATGAAGGACTGTTGCAGAGTGCAGTGGTTGGAGATTGGGGTGCAGAAAGACTATTGCAGAGAGCAGAATTTGGAGACTGAGTTGCAAAAGGACTGTTACAGAGAGCAGAGGTTGGAGACTTGATTGCAGAAGGACTGATAGAGAAAGCAGAGGTTTGAGACTGGGGTACGAAGGAATGTTACAGAGGGAAGAGTTTGGAAACTGGGGGTGGCAGAAGGATCTTACAGAGAGAAAAGTTTGGAAACTGGGTGGAGGAGGACTGTTGCAGAGAGCACAGTTTGGAGGACTTGTGTGCAGAAGGATCGTTGCAGAGAGCGGAGTGTGGAGACTGGGGTGCCGAAGAACTATAACAGAGAGCAGAGGTTGGAGACTGGGGTGCAGAAGGACTGTTGCAGAGAGTAGAGGTTGGAGATTTGGGTGTAGAAGAACTTTTGCAGAGAGCAGAGGTTGGAGACTGGGGTGCAGAAGTACCGTTGCTGAGAGTAGAGTTTGGAGACTGGGGTGCTGAAGTTCCGATGCTGAGAGTAGAGTTTGGAGACTTGAGTGCAGAAGGACGGTTTCAGAGAGCAGATGTTGGAGAGTGGGATGCAGAAGAACTGTTACACAGAGCAGAGGTTGAAGACTGGGGTGTAGAAGGACTGTTGCAGAGAGCAGAGTTTGTAGACTGGGGTGCCAGAAGGACTGTTACGGAGAGCAGATGTTTGAGACAGAGATGCAGAAGGACTGTTACATAGATTAGAGGTTGGAGACTGGAGTGCCGAAGGACTTATACAGAAAGCTGAGGTTGGAGACTTGGGTTTCGAATGAACCTTATGGAGAGCAGAGGTTGGAGACTGCAGTATAGAAGGACTATTAGAGAGAGCAGAAGTTGGAGACTAGGGTACAGAAGGACTGTTGCAGAGAGCAGAGTTTGGAGACTGAGGTTCAGAGAAACTGTTACAGAGAGCAGAATTTGGAGACTGTGGTGCAGAAGGACTGATACAGAAAGAAGAGGTTGGAAACTGGGGTGCAGAAGGACTTTTGCAGAGAGACTTGGGTGAAGAAGGAATGTTTCAGAGAGCAGAGATTGGATACTGGGGTGCAAAAGGATCTTACATAGAGTAGAAGTTAGAGACTGCGGTACAGAAAGACTGTTACAGAGAGCAGAGGTTGGAGACTGGGGTGAAAAAAGACTGTGACAGAGATCTGAGTTTGGAGACTGGGGTTCAGCAGCATCTTTCAGAGAGCAGAGTCTGGAGACTGGGGTGCAGACGAACTGTTGCACAGAGCAGAAGTTGAAGACTGGGGTGCAGATATTGTAGACCGAGGTGCAGCAAGACTGTTAAAAAGAGCAGAGGTTGGAGACTGGGGTGCAGAAGGATTGTTGCAGACAGCAGAGTTTCCAGACTGAGGCGCAGAAGGACTGTTGCAGAGAGCAGATGTTGGAGACTTGGGTGCAGAAGGACTGTTGCAGAGAGGAGATGTTGGAGACTTGGATGCAGAAAGATCATTGCAGAGAGCAAAGGTTGGCCACTGGTGTGCAGAAGGACTGTTACACAGAGCAGAGGTTGGAAACTTGGATGAAGGAGGACTGTTCAGGTAGCAGGTGTTGGAGACTTGGGTGAAGAAAAACTGTTGCAGAGAGCAGAATTTGGAGACTGAGGTGCATAAGGTCTGTTGCAGATAGCAAAGGTTGAAGACTGGGGTGCAGAAGGAATGTCACAGAGAGTAGAGTTTGGAAACTGAGTTGCAGAAGTATCTTATAGAGACCAGAGTTTGCAGACTGTGGTGCAGAAGAACTGATGCAGAGAGCAAACTTTGGAGACTGGGGTGCAGAAGGATCATTGCAGAGAGTAGAGGTTTGAGACATGGGTGTAGAAGGACTGGTGGAGAGAGCAGAGGTCAGAGACTGGGTTTCAGAAGCACTGTTAGAGAGCAGAGGTTGAAGACTGAGGTGCAGAAGGACTGTTAAAGAGAGCAGAGGTTGTAAATTGGGGTGCAGAAGAACTGATACAGAAAGCAGAGTGTGGAGACTACGGTGCAGAAGGACCATTAAAGAGAATAGGTGTTGGAGACTTGGGTGCAGAATAAATGTTGTAGAGAACAGAGGTTCGAGATTGGGGTGCAAAAAGACCATTGCAGAAAGCAGAGTTTGGAGACTGGGTTTCAAAAGGATCTTAAAGAGAGCAGAGCTTGAAGTCTGAGGTGCAGAAGGAAAGTTACAGAGCACGGGGGCTTGAGACTCTGGTTCAGAGAAACTGATACAGAAAGCAGAGTTTGGAGACTGGGGTACAGAAGGACCTTTACAGAGAGCAGAGGTTGGAGACTGCAGTACAGAAGAATTGTTGCAGAGAGCAGATTTTGGAGACTCGGGTGCAGAAGGAGTGTTGCAGAGAGCAAGGTTGAAGACTAGGGTGCAGAACGACTGTTGCAGAGAGAAGAGGTTGCAGAGTGAGGTGCAGAAGGACTGTAACACAGAGCAGAGTTTGGAGAATGTAGTGCAGAAGGACTGATAGAGAAAGGAGAGATTGGAGACTGGGGTGAAGAAGGAATCTTACAGAGAACAGAGGTTGAAGACTGTAGTACAGAAGAACTTTTGTGGAGAACAGAGTTTGGAGACTGGGGTGCAGAAGGACCGTTGCACAGAGCAGAGGTTGGATATTTAGGTGCAGAAGGCCTGTTAAAGTGAGAAAACGTTAAAGAATGGGGGGCATAAGGACTGTTACAGGGAGCAGAGTTTGGAGACTGGGTAGTAAAAGAATCTTACAGAGAGCAGAGTTTAGAGACTGACGTGCAGAAGGAGTGTTACATAGAACAGAGTTTGGAGACTGGTGTGCGGAAGGATCATTGCAGAGAGCAGAGTATTCAGACTGAGGTGCAGAAGGACTATTGCAGACAGCTGATGTTGGAGACGGGTGCAGAAAGACTGTTGCAGAGAGAAGAGGTTGGAGACTTGGGTGCAGAAGGATCGTTCCAGAGAGCAGAGGTTGTAGACTGGGGTTCAGAAGGCCTGTTACAGACAGCTGAATTTAGAGAAGGGTTGCAGTAGGACTGTTACAGAGAGCAGAGTTTGGGGATTGGGTTGCAGAAGGATCTTCCAGACAGAAGAGTTTGGATACTGAGGTGCAGAAGGACTGTTACAAAGAGTAGAGGTTGGAGACTGAGGTCCAGAAAGACCAATGCAGAGAGCAGAGTTTGGAGATGGAGGTACAGAAGGACTGTTGAAGAGCAGAGGTTAAAGACTTGGGTGTAGAAGGACTGTTTCAGAAAGCAAAGTTTGTAGATTGGGGTGCAGAAAGATCGCTGCAGAGAGAAGAATTTGAAGACTGACGTTCATAAGGACTGTTACACAGAGCAGAGTTTGGAAACTTGAGTGCAGAAGAACTGATACAGAAAGCAGAGTTTGGAGTCTGGGGTGCAAGAGGACAGTTACAGAGAGCAGAGGTTGGAGACTGCAGTACAGAGAGACTGTTACACAGAGCAGAGGTTGGAGAGTGGGGTGCAGAAGGACACTTAAAGAGAGCACAGTTTTGAGACTGGGGTGAAGAAAAAATGTTGCAGAGAGCAGAGCTTGGAGACTGGGGTGCAGAAGGACTTTTGGAGAGAGCAGAGGTTGGAGACTGAGGTGCAGAAGGACACTTGCAGAGAGCAGAGTTTGGATAATGCAAAACAGAAGGACTGTTGCAGAGAGTAGAGGTTTGAAACTGGGGTGCAGAATAACTGTTGCAGAGAGAAGTTGTTGAAGACTGAGGTGTAGAAAAACTGTTACAGAGAGCAATGTTTGGAGACTGGGGTGCGGAAAAACTGATTCTGAGAGCAGAGTTTTGAGACTGGGGACAAGAACGATCTTACAGAGAGGAAATTTTGGAGACTGGGGTGTAGAAGGGTTGTTGCAGAGTGTAGATTATGGAGACTGGTGTATAAAAGGACTGTTCTAGAGAGCAGTTTGGAGACTGGGGTGCAGAAGGACTGTTGCAGAGAGCAGTTGTTGAAGACTGAGGTGCAGAAGGACTGTTACAGAGAGCAGAGTTTGAAGACTGAGGTGCAGAATGAACATTGTAGAGCACAGAATTTTAAGACTGAGGTGCAGAAGGACTGTTGCAGAGAGCAGTTGTTGGAGACTTGGGTGCAGAAGGACTGTTGCAGAGAGCAGAGTTTGGAGACTAGGGTGCAAAAGGATCGTTTCAGAGCACAGAATTTTCAGACTGAGGTGCAGCAGGACTGTTGCAGAGAGCAGAGATTGGAGACCGAGGTGCAGCATGACTGTTAGAGAAAGCAGAGTTGGGAGACTGGGGTGCACAAGGATCGTTGCAGAGAGCAGAGTTTTCAGACTGAGGTGCAGAAAGACTGTTGCAGAGAGCAGATGTTGTAGACTGGGGATCAGAAGTACTTTTACAGAGATCAGAGGTTTGAAACTGGAGTTCAAACGATTGTTGTAGAGAGCAGAGCTTTGAGACTGGGGTGCAGAGGGATTGTTACAGAGAGAAGAAGTTGAAGAATGTGGTGCAGAAGGACCATTGCGGAGATCAGAGTTTGGTAACTGAGGTGAAGGAGGATTGTTAAAAAGAACAGAAGTTGGAGACTGGGGTGCAGAAGGACTTTTGCAGAAAGCAGAGTTCGGACACTGGGGTTTAGAAGGACTGTTGCAGAGAGCAGAGGTTGGAGACTCGGGTGCAGAGGGACTGTTACATAGAGCAAAGTTTGGAGACAGGTTTACAGAAGGATCTTACAGAGAGCAGAGTTTCGAGACTGAGGTGCAAAAGGACTATTACAGAGTGCAGAGTTTGGAGACTGGGGTGCAGAAGATCATTGCAGAGAACAGCGTTTTCAGACTGAGGTGCAGAATAACTGTTGCAGAGAGCAGAGGTTGGAGAAAGGGGTGCAGAAGGACTGTTGCATGGAGCAGATGTTGGATCCTGGGGTACAGAGGGATCGTTGCAGAGAGCAGAGTTTTGAAACTGGGGTGTAGAAGGACTGTTGGATAGAGCAGACGTTAGAAACTGGTGTGCAGAAAGACAGTTGCAGATAGCAGAGGTTTGAGACTGGGGTACAGAAGGACTGTTACAGAGAGCAGAGTTTCGAGACTGAGGTGCTGAAGGATCGTTGCAAAGAGCAGAGGTTGGAGACTGCAGTGCAGAAGAATTCCTACAGAGAGCAGAGTTTTTAGACAAAGTTGCACAAGAATCTTACAGAAAGCAGAGTTGTAGACCAATGTGCTTCAGGACTGTTAAAGAGAACGAAGGTTGGAGACTGGCGTGCAAAATGATCGTTGTAGAGAACAGAGTTTTCAGACTGAGGTGCAGAAGGTACTTTCCAGAGAGCACATCTAGGAGACTGGGGTGCAGAAATACTGTTGCAAAGAGCAGAGTTTGGGGACTGGGGTGCAGATAGATAGTTATAAAGAACAGAGGTTGGAGACTGCGGTGCAGTAGGCCTATTACGGAGAGCAGAGTTTGGAGAAGGGGTTCAGAAGTACATTTACAGAGAGTAGTTTTTGGAGACTGTGGTGTAGAAGGACCGTTGCAGAGAGCAGAGGTTGAAGACTGAGGTGCAGAAGGATTGTTACAGAGAGAAGAGTTTTGAGACTGGGTTTGAGAGGGACTGTTGCAGAGAGCAGAGGCTGGACACTGCGGTGTAGAAGGACTGTTGCGGAGAGCACAGGTTGGAGATTGGGTTGCAGAAGGACTATTGCAGAGAGCAGTGTTTGGAGACTGCGTTACAGTAGGACTGTTAAATAGGCAGAGGTTGGAGATTTGGTACAGAAGGACTATTGCAGAGAGCAGATGTTGGAGACTGGGGAGCAGAAGGACTGTTGCAGAGAGCAAAGTTTTTAGACTGAGGTGCAGAAGCACTGTTACAGAGAGCAGAGTTTGGAGAATGGGGTGCAAAAGGCCTTTTACAAAGAGCAGAGGTTGGAGACTGGGGTGCAGAAAAACTGTTACAGAAAGCAGGGTTTGGAGACAGCGTTTCAGAAGGATATTACTACGGAGAGCAGAGTTTGGAGACTGAGGTACAATAAGACTGTTACAGAGAGCAGAGGTTGGAGACTGGGGTGCAGAAGGACCGTTAGAGAGAGCAGATTTTGGAGACTGCACTACAGGAGGACTGATACAAAGAGCAGAGTTTGGAGACTAGGGTAGAGAAGGACTTTTGCAGAAAGCAGAGGATTGAGACTGGGGTGCAGAAGGATCGTTGTAGAGAGCAGAGTATTGAGACTGGGGTGCAAAAGGACTGTTACAGAGAACATAGTTTAAAGAAGGGGTGCAGAAGGACTGTTACAGAGGGCAGAGTTTGGAGACTGGGTTGCAGAAAAATTATACAAAGAGGAAATGTTGGAGACTGAGGTGCAGAAGGACTGTTACAGAGAGTAGAGGTTAGAGACTGAGGTGCAGAAGGAATGTTGCAGGGAGTAGATATTTGAGACTTTGGTGCAGGAGGATTGTGACAGAGAGCAGTGTTTGGAGACTGAGTTTAAGAAGGACTGTTACAGAGAGCAGAGGCTGGAGTCTGGGGTGCAGAAGGACTGATACAGAAAGCAGAGGTTGGAGACTGGGGTGTAGAAGGACCTTTACAGATAGCAGATTTTGGAGACTGCACTACACGAGGACTGTTACAGAGAGCAGAGGTTGGAGACTGGGGTACAGAAGGACTGTTTCAGAGTGCAGAGTTTGGAGAATAGGGTGCACAAGGATCGATGCAGAGAGCAGAGTTTTCAGACTGAGATGAATAAAAACTGTTGCAGAGAGCAGATGTTGGAGACTGGGGTGCAGAAGGACTTTGTCAAAGAGCAGAGTTTGGAGACTGGGGTGTAAAAGGATTGTTGCAGAGAGCAGAGGTTGAAGACTGGGGTGCAGAAAGATTTTTACAGAGAGCAGAGGTTGGAGACTGGGGTGCAGATGGACCGTGACAGAGAGTAGAGGTTGAAGACTGGGATGCACAAGGATTATTGCCGAGAGCAGAGTTTTCTGACTGAGGTGTAGAAGGATTGTTGCAGAGAGCAGATGTTGGAGAATGGGGTGCAGATGGATCGTTGCAGAGAGCAAATGTTGGAGACTGGGGTGCAGTAGGATTGTTACAGAAAGCAGAGGTTGGAGACAGGGTTTAAAAAGTACCATTGCAGAGATCTGAGTTTGGGAACTGAGGTGAAGAAGGACTCTTGCAGGGACCAGAATTTGAGACAGCAGTGCAGAAGGACTGTTGCAGAGAGCAGAGGTTGGAGACGGAGATGCAGAAGGACTGTAACGGAGAGTAGAGGTTGGAGACTGAGGTGCAGAAGGACTGTTACAGAAAGCAGAGGTTGGAGACTGAGGTGCAGAATGACTGATACAGAAAGCAGAAGTTGGAGACTGGGGTACAGAAGGACCATTATAGAGAGCAGAGGTTGGAGATTGCAGTACAGAAGGACTGTTACAGAGAGCAGAAGTTGGAAACTGGGGTGGACAAGGACTGTTTCAGAGAGTAGATTTTGGAGACTGGGGTGCAGAAGAACTATTGCAGAGAGCAGAAGTTGGAGACTGTGGTGCAGAAAGATTGTTGCAGAGAGCAGAGGTTTGAGACTGCGGTGCTGAAGGACTCTTGCAGACACCAGATGTTGGAGAATGGGGTGCAGAAGGACCGTTGCAGAGAGCAGAGTTTCTAGACTGTGGTACAGAAGAACTGTTACAGAGAGCAGAGTTTGGAGACTGGGGACCAGAATAAATGTTCCAGAGAGCAGAGTTTGGAAACTGGGTTGCAAAAGGATCTTACAGAGAGCAGAGGTTGGATACGGGGGTGCAGAAAGACTGTTACAGAGAGAAGAGGTTCGAGACTGAGTTGCAGAATTACTGTTACAGAAAGCAGAGTTTGGATACTGGGGTGCACAAGGATTGGTGCAAAGAGAAGAGTTTTCAGACTGAGGTAAAGAAGGACTGTTGCAGAGAGCAGATGTTGGAGACTGGGTGCAGAAGGATGATTTCAGAGAGCAGAGGTTGGAGATTGTGGTGAAAAAGGATTTTGACGGAGAGCAGAGGTTTGAGACTGGGGTGCAGAAGGACCATTGCAGAGATCAGAGTTTGGGAACTGTGATTAAGAAGGATTGTTTCAGAGAACACATGTTGGAGACTGTGGTGCAGAAGGACTGTTGCAGAGAGCAGAGATTGGAGACTGGGGTTTAGAAGGACGTTTTCTGAGAGCAAAGTTTGGAGACTGGGGTGCAGAAGGACTGTTACAAAGAGCATAGTTTAGAGACAGGGTTTCAGAAGCATCTTACAGAGAGCAGAGTTTTCAGACTGAGGTGCAGAAAGACTGTTGAGAGTGCAGACGTTAAAGACTGGGTTGCAGAAAGACAGGTGCATAGAGGAGATGTTTGAGGCTAGAGTGCAGAAGGACTTTTACAGAGAGCAGAAGTTGGAGACTGACGTGCAGAAGGACAGTTTCAGAGAGTAGACTTTAGAGACAGAGGTGTAGAAAGACTGTTGTAGAGAGCATATGTTGGAACCTGGGGTGTAAGGATCATACAGAGAGGAAAGTTTGGAGACTGGGGTGCAGAAGGATCGTTGAAGAGAGTAGATTATGGAGTATAGAAGTTCTGTTCTAGAGAGCAGAGTTTGGAGACTGGGGTGCGGAAGGACAGTTGCAGAGAGCAGTTGTTGAAGACTGTGGTGCAGAGAAACTGTTACAGAGAGCAGTGTTTGGACACTGTGGTGCAGGACTGATACTGAGAGCAGAGGTTAGAGAATGGGGTGCATTGGGGCTGTTAAAGAGAGCAGAGGTTGGAGACTTTGGTGCAGAAGGCCTGTTACAGAGAGCAGTTTTGTTTCAGAGAACAGATGTTGGAGACTGTGGTGCAGAAGGACTGTTGCAGAGAGCAGAAGTTGAAGACTGTGGTTCTGAAGGATTGTTGCAGAGAGCAGAGATTTGAGACTGCGGTGCTGAAGGACTTTTGTAGACAACCAGAGGTTGGAGAATGGGGTGCAGAAGGACCGTTGCAGAGAGCAGAGTTTGGAGACTCTGGTACAGAAGGACTGTTACAGAGAGCAGAATTTGGAGACTGCGGTACAGATGGACTGTTAAAAAGAGCAGATTTTGGAGACTGGGGAGCAGAAGGACTGTTACAGAGAGCATAGTTTGGAGACTGGGACCAGAAAAAATGTTACAGAGAGCAGAGTTTGGAAACTGGGGTGAAGAAGAATCTTACAGAGAGCAGAGGTTGGATACGGGGTGCAGAAGGACTGTTACAGAGAGAAGAGGTTGGAGACTGAGGTGCAGAATTCCTGTTACAGAAAGCAGAGTTTGGATACTGGGGTGCACAAGGATTGTTACAAAGAGAAGAGTTTTCAGACTGAGGTTAAAAAGGACTGTTGCAGAGAGCAGATGTTGGAGACTGGGTTCAGAAGGATTGTTTCAGAGAGCAGAAGTTAGAGACTGGGTTGCAGAAGGACCATTGCAGAGATCAGAGTTTGGGAACTGAGGTTAAGAAGGATTTTTTCAGAGAACAGATGTTGGAGACTGTGGTGCAGAAGGACTGTTGCAGAGAGCAGAGGTTGGAGATTGGGGTTTAGAAAGACTTTTTCTGAGAGCAAAGTTTGGAGACTGGGGTGCAGCAGGACTGTTACAAAGTGCATAGTTTGGAGACAGGTTTGCAGAAGCATCTTACAGAGAGAAGAGTTTGAAGACTGAGGTGCAACTAGAGTGTTACAGAGAGCAGAGTTTGGAATCTGGGGTGCTGAAGGATCTATGAAGAAGGCAGAGTTTGGAGACTGGGTTGCAGAAAGATCTTCCAGAGATCAGAGATGGAAGACTGAGGTGCAGAAGGAATGTTACAGAGAGTAGAGTTTGCAGACTGAGGTGTAGAAGGACTATTGCAGAGAGTAGAGGTTGGAGACTGAGGTGCAGAAGGATTGTTACAGATAGCAAAGGCTGGAGACTGGGGTGCAGAAAGGCTATTGCAGATAGCAGAGGTTGGAGACTGGGGAGTAGAAGGACTGTTTCAGGTACCAGGTGTTGGAGATTTTGGTGCAGAAGGACTGTTGCAGAGAAATGAGTTTAGAGACTGAGGAGCAGAAGGACTGTAACAGAGAGAAGAGGTTAAACACTGGGGTACAGAAGGATTGATACAGAAAGCAGAGGTTGGAGACTGGGGTGCAAACGGACCATTACAGAAAGGAAAGTTTGGAGACAGTAATACAGGAGGACTGTTACACAGAGCAGAGGATTGAGACTGGGGTGGAGAAGAACTGTTTCAGAGTGCAGATTTTGGAGACTGGGGTAGAGAAGACTTGTTTCAGAGTGCAGATGTTGGAGACTTAGGTGGAGAAGAAATCTTAAAGAGAGCATAGGTCGGAGACTCGGGTGCAGAAGAACTGTTGCAGAGAGCAGAGGTTGGAGACTGAGGTGCAGAAAGAATGTTACAGAGAGCAAAAGTTGGAGACTGGGGTGCAATTACTGATACAGAAAGCAGAGGTTGGAGACTGGGGTGCAGAATGTCCATTACAGAGAGCAGAGTTTGGAGACTAGGGTACAGTAGGACTGTTGCAGAGAGCAGATGTTGGAGACTGTTGTTCAGAAAGACTTTTGCAGAGAGCAGAGGTTAGAGAATGGGGTGCAGAAGTAAGGTTGCAGAAATCAGAGGTTGGAGACAGAGGTGCAGAAGGACTGTTACACAGAGCCGAGGTTCGAAACAGTGGTACAGATGGACTCATACAGAAAGCAGAGTTTTGAGACTGGAGTGCAGAAGGACCGTTACAGAGAGCAGAGGTTGGAGACTGGGGGGCAGATGGACTGTTGCAGAGAACAGAGTTTGGAGACTGGGGTGCAGCAGGACCGGTGCAGAATGCTTAGGTTGGAGACTGGGGTGTAGTAGAAATGTTACAGAGAGCAGAGTTTTTAAACTGGCGTGCAGAAGGTTCTGACAGAAAGCAGAGATTGGAGACAGGCGTGCATAAGGACTGTTGAGGAGCGGAGACGTTGGAGACAGGCTTGCAGAGAATCGTTGCAGAGAGCAGAGGTTGGAGACTGGGGTGCAGAAGGAGTTTTGCAGAGAGTAGACATTGGAAAATGGGGTGCAGAAAGATCGTTACAGACAGCAGAGGTTTGAGACTGGGGTACAGAAGGACTTTTACAGAGAGTAGAGCTGGAGACTGAGTTGTAGAAGGACCGTTGCAGAGAGCAGAGGTTGGAGACTGAGTTGCAAAAACACTGTTACAGAGTAGAGGTTGGAGATTGGGGTGCAAATGGTCTTTTACAGAGAGCAGAGTTTGGAGACTGGGGTGCAGAAGAACTGTTACAGAGAGCAGAATTTTTAGACAAGGTTGCAGAAGGATCTTACGAAGAGCAGAGATTGTAGACCTAGGTGTTGCAGGACTGGTACAGAGAGCAGATGTTGGAGACTGAGGTGCAGAAGGACTGTTACAGAGAGTAGAGGTTGGATACTGAGTTGCAGAAGGATCGTTGCAGAGGACAGAGTTTTAAGACTGAGGTGCAGAAGGACTGTTGCAGAGAGCACCTGTTTGAGACTGGGGTGTAGACGGACTGTTGCAGAGTGCAGAGGGTGGAGACTGGGGTGCTGAAGGATCTTTGTAGAGAGCAGATTTTAGATACTGGGCTGCAGAAGGATTGTTACAGAAAACAGACTTTGGGGACTGGGGTGTAGAAGGCCTGTTACAGAGAAGAGAATTTTGATAAGGGGTGCAGAAAGAATGTTAAAGGGGGCAGAAATTGGAGACTGGGTTGAAGAAAAATCTTACAGAGAGCAGACGTTGTAGACTGAGTTGGAGAAGGAGTTTAAGAGAGTAGAGGTTGGATACTGAGATGCCGTAGGATTTTTACAGAGAGCATAGTTTGGAGACTGGGGTGCAGAAGAACTGTTGCAGATAGAAGAGTTTGGAGACTGGGGTGTAGATGGACTGTTGCAGGGATGAGAAGTTGGAGACTGGTGTGCTAAAGGACTTTTGCAGAGAGCATAGGTAGGAGACTGAGATCCAGAAGGACTGTTAGAGAGAGCAGAGGTTGGAGACTGGGTGCAAAAGGACTGATACAGAAAGCAGAGGTTGGAGACTGGGTTGCAGAAGGACAGTTACAGAGAGCAGAGGTTGGAGTCTGCAGTACAGAAGGACTGTTACCGATTGCAGAGTTTGGAGACTGGGGTGGAGAAGAACTGTTTCAGAGAGTAGATGTTGGAGACTGGGGTGCAGAAGAACTGTTGCATTGAACAGATGTTAAAGACTGGGGTGCAGAAGGAATGTTGCAGAGAGCAGACTTGGGAGACTGAGTTGCTTATGGACTGTTGCAGACAACAGAGGTTGGAGACTGCGGTGCAGAAGGACCGTTGAAGAGAGCAGATCATGGAGACTAAGGTGCAGAAGGATTCTTACAGAGAGCAGAGGTTCGAGACTGGGGTGCAAAAGGCCTGTTACAGAGACCAGAGTTTGGAGACTGGGGTGAAGAAAGATCTTACACAGAGCAGAATTTGGAAACTGGGGTGCACACGAACTTTTGCACAGAGCAGAGGTTGTATACTGGGTTGGAGGAGGATCGTTGCAGAGAGAAGACTTTGGAGACAGGGATGCAGAAGGCCTGTTACAGAGAGAAGAGTTTGAAAACTGGGGTGCAGAAGGCCTTTAACAGTGAGCAGAGGTTGGAGACTGGGGTGCAGAAGGACTGTTACAGAGAAAAAAGGTTGGATACTGAGGTTCAGAAGAACTGTTACAGAGAGCAGAGGCTGGAGATTGGGGTGCAGAAGGACTGTTGCAGAGAACACTGGTTAGAGACTGGCATGCAGAAGGACTGTTGCAGAGAGCAGAGTTTGGAGACTAGGGTGGAGAAAAAATGTTACAGAGAGCAGAGTTTGGAAACTGGGGTGCAAAAAGGATCTTAAAGAGAGCAGAGATTGAAGACTGGGGTGCAGAAGGACTGTTACAGAGAGAAGAGGTGGGAGACTGAGATGCAGAAGGACTGTTGCAGAGAGTAGAGATGGGAGATTGGGGTACAGAATGATTTAAGCAGAGAGCAGAGGTTGGAGACTAAGGTGCAGAAGGACAGTTACACAGAGCAGAGATTGGAGACTAGGGTGCAGAAGGACTGATACAGAAAGCAGAGTTTGGAGACTCGGGTGCAGAAGGACCGTTACAGAGAGCAGAGATTGGAGATTGCAGTACAGAATGACTTTTACAGATAGTAGAGGTTGGAGACTGGGGTGCAGAAGGATCATTGCAGAGAGCCGAGTTTTGAGACTGAGAAGCAGACGGATCCATGCAGAGTGCAGAGGAGGAGACCTGGGTGCAGAAGGACTGTTACAGAGAGGAGTGTTTGGAGAATGTGGTGCAGGAAGATTTTTCAGAGAAATGAGGTTGGGGACTGTGGTGTAGAAGGATTGTTTCGAACAGCAGACTTTGGAGACAGGGGTGCAGAAAGATTGTTGCAGAGAGCAGAGGTTTCAGGCCTGCTACAGAGAGCAGAGGTTGGACACTGGGTTGCACAAAGACTGTTATAGAGAGCAGACTTTTGAGGCTTGGTTGAAGTAGGATTTACAGAGAGCAATGATTGGTGACTGTGGTGCAGGATGAATGTTACAGAGAGCAGTGATTGGAGACTGGGGTGCAGAAGGATAGTGCAGAAAGAAGAGGTTTCAGACTGAGGTGCAGAAGGACTGTTACAGAAAGCAGAGGTTGGAAATTGGCGTAAAGAGGGACCGTTATAGAGAGCAGAGGTTGGAGACTGAGGTATATAAAGACTGTAACAGAGAGCAGAAGTTGGAGTATATGGGAAGAAGGACTGTTACAGAGAGCAGAGGTTGAAGACTGGGGTGCAGAAGAATTGTTACAGACAGCAGAGGTTGGAGACTGGGGTGCAGAAGGACTTTTACACAGAGCAGAGGTTGAAAACTGTGGTGTAGAAGGACTGTTGCAGAGAGCAGATGTTGGAGACTTGGGTGAACAAGGACTGTTGCAGAGAGCAGAATTTGGAGACAGAGGTTCAGAAAGACTGTTGAGGAGAGAAGACGTTGGAGACTAGGGTGCAGAATGATCTTTCAGAGAGCAGAGGTTGGAGTCTGAGATGCAAAAAGAGTGTTACAGAGAGCAGAGGTTGGAGACTGGGGTGCAGAACGCCTGTTACGGAGAACAGAGAGTGGAGAAGCGGTCCAGAAGGACTGCTATAGATCACAGAGTTTAGGGACTGGGTTGAAGAAGGATCAAACAGAGAGCAGATGTTGGGGACCCAGGTGCAGAAGGACTGTAAGAGAGAGTAGAGGTTGGAGACTGTGGTGCAAAACGATAATAGCAGAGAACAGCATTTTAAGACTGAGGTGCAGAAGGAATGTTGCAGAGACCACAGGTTGGAGACTGGGGTGCAGAAGGCTTGTTATAGAAAACAGAATTTGAAGACTGGGGTGCAGAAGGCCTGTTAAAAAAAGGAGATTTCAAAGAAGAGGTGCAGAAGGTCTGTTAGCGAGGGCAGAGTCTGGAGACTGGGTTGCAGAAGGATCTTACAGAGAGCAGATGTTGGAGACTGAGGTGTAGAATGATCGTTGCAGAGAGAAGAGGTTGGAGACTGGGGTGCAGAAGGCCTGTTACAGAGAGCAGAGGTTGAAGACTGGGGTGCAGAAGGACTGTTATAGAGAGCAGAGTTAGGGACTGAGTGGCAGAAGGTTCTTACAAACAGCAGAGTTTGGAGACTGAGGTGCAGGAGAACTGTTACAGAGAGCAGTGTCTGGAGACTGGGATTCAGATGGATCCTGCCGAGAGAAGAGGTTTCAGACTGAGGTGTAGATCGATTGTTATAGAGAGCAGAGGTTGGACACTGAGGTGCAGAAGGACTGTTAATGGGAGCAAATTTAGGAGAGTGTGTTCCAGAAGGATCTTACATTGAGCAGAGTTTGGAAACTGAGGTTCAGATGGACTGTTACAGAGAGCAGATGTTGAAGTTTGGGGTGAAGAAGGATTGTTGCAGAGAGCAAAATTTTCAGATTGAGGTGCAGAAGGACTTTTGCCGAGAGCAGATGTTGGAGACTGGGGTGTAGAAGTTTCGTTTCAGAGAACAGAAGTTGGAGACTGCTGTACAGAAGGACTGTTATAGAGAGCAGAGGTTTGAGACTGGGGTGCAAAAGAACTGATGTGGAAAGTATTGGTTGGAGACTGGGGTGCAGAAAAATCGTTGGTGGGAGCAGAGTATGGAGACTGGGGTGTAGAAGGACTGTTGCAGAGAGCAGAGGTTGGAGACTCGGGTGTAGAAGAACTTTTTCAGAGAGCAGATGTTGGAGACTCGGGTGCAGAAGGACTGATGCATGAGCAGAGTTTGGAGACTGTGGTGCAGAAGGATCGTTGCAGAGAGCAGAATTTGGAGACTTCGGTTCAGAAGAATGGTTAGAGAGAGCAGAGCTTGGAGACTGTTGAGCAGAAGGACTTTTACTGAGAGCACAGGTTGGAGACTGGGGTGCAGAAAGACTGGGGTGTAGAAAGACTGTTACAGAGAGTACATTTTGGAGATTGGGGTCCAGAAGGACTGTTACAGAGAGCAGAGGTTGGAGACTGGGGTGGAGAAGGACTGTTGCAGAGAGCAGATCCTGGAGACTGGGGTGCAAAAGGAGAGTTGCAGAGAGAAGAGGATGGAGACTGGGGTGCAGAAGGATCCTTGGGGCGAGCAGAGTATGGAGACTGGGCTTTACAAGGACTGTAACACAGAGCAGAGGTTGGAGACTAGGGTTTAGAAGGACTTTTTCAGAGAGCAGATGTTGGAGACTTGGGTGAAGAAGAACTATTGCATAGAGCAGAGGATGGAGACTGAGATGCAGATGACGGTTACAGAAAGCAGAGTTTGAAGACTGGGGTGCAGAAGGACTTTTACAGAGAGCAGAATTTGGAGACTTGGGTTCAGAAGGATGGTTAGAGAGAGCAGAGCTTGGAGACTGTTGAGCAGAAGGACTTTTACTGAGAGCACAGGTCGGAGACTGGGGTGCAGAAGGACTTTAACAGAGAGCACAGGTTAAATACTGAGGTGCATAAAAACTGTTGCAGAGAGCAAACTTAAAAGACTGGGGTGCAGAAGGGGTGTTGCAGAGAGAAGAAGTCTGAGACTGAGGTGCAGAAGGACGCTTACAGAGAGCAGAAGTTGGAGACTCTGGTACAGAGGAGTGTTACAGAGAGCAGAGGTTGGAGACAGGTGTGCAGAAAAATCTTACAGCGAGCATAGGTTGGAGACTGGGGTGCAGAAGGATCGTTTCAGAGAACAGAGGTTGGAGACTGGAATGAAGAAGGACTGATACAGATAACAGAGGTTGGAGACTGGGGTGCAGAAAGCCTGTTACAGAGAGCAGAGTTTGGAGACTGGTGTGCAGAAGGACTGTTACAGAGAACAGAGGTTTAATACTGGATTTCAGGAAGATGTTAAAGAGAGCAGAGGTTGGAGACTGAGGTGCAGAAGCACTGTTACAGAGAGAAGAGTTTGGAGACTGAGGTGCAGAAGAACCCTTGCAGAGAGCAGAGGTTGGAGATTCGGGTGCAGTAATTCCATTACAGAGAGCAGTGCTTGGAGACTGGGGTACAGAAGGACAGTTACAGAGAGCAGAGTTTGAAGACTGGGTTGCAAAAGGATCTTATGGAAAGCAGAGTTTGGAGACTGAGGTACAGAAGGACTGTTACAGAGAGCAGAGTTTGGAGACTGAGGTGCAGAAGGACTTTTTTAGAGACTGAGGTGCAGAGGACTGTTATAGAGACCAGAGGTTGGAGACAGCGGTGCAGAAAGACTGATACAGAATGCAGAGCTTCGTGACTGGGGTGCAGAAGCACTGTTGTAGAGAGCAAAGTTTGAGACTGAGGTGGAGAAGGACTGTTGCAGAGAGAAGATGTTAGAGACTGGGGTGCAGAATAATTCTTGTAGAGGACAGAGGCTGGAGACTGGGGTGCAGAAGGACCATTGCATATAGCAGAGGTTGGAGACTGGATTTCAGAAGTAACATACACAGAGGAGAGTTTGAACACTGAGGAGCAGAAGGACTGTTGCAGAGAGCAGAGGTTGGAGATTGGGCCGCAGTAGGACTGTTGCAAAGAGCAGACGTTGAAGTCTGAGACGCAGAAGGACTGTTACAGAGAGCATAGTTTTTAGACCAGGGTGCATAAGGACTGATACAGAAAGCAGACTTTGGAGCCTGGGGTTCAGAAGGACCATTACAGAGATAAGAGGTTGGAGACAGCAGTACAGAAGGACGGTTTCAGAGAGCAGAGGTTGGAGATTGGGGTGGAAAAAGAATATTGCAGAGAGTAGATTTCGGAGACTGGGCTGCAGAAGGACTGTTGCAGTGAGCAGAGGTTGAAGACTGGGGCAGGAGGGCTGTTGCAGAGAGCAGAGGTTGCAGACTGAGGTGCAGAAGGACCCTTACAGAGAACAGAGGTTGGATACTGTGGTACAGAAGAATTGTTACAGGGAGCAAAGTTTGGAGATTGGGGTGAAGAATAACTGTTGTGGAGAACAGAGTTTGGAGAGTGGGGTGCAGATGGACCATTGCAGATAGCAGAGGTTGGAAACTGGGTTTCAGAATGATCATACAGAGAGCAGAGTTTGGACACTGAGGTGCAGAAGGACTGATGCAGAGAGCAGAGGTTTGAGATTGGGGTGCAGTAGGACTGTTGCAGAGAGAAGAGGTTGAAGTCTGAGGTGCAGAAGGACTGTTACAGAGAGCAGAGTTTAGAGACCGGGGTGCAAAAGGACTGATACAGAAAGGAGAGTTTGAAGACTGCGGTGCAGAAAGACCGTTACAGAGAGCAGAGGTTGGAGACCGAGGGACAGAAGGACGGTAACAGAGAGCAGAAGTTGGAGACTGGGTTGGAAAAGTACTGTTGCAGAAAGCAGATTTTGGAGACTGGGGTGCAGAAAGACTGTTGCAGAGATCAGAGGTTGCAGAGTGAGGTGCAGAAGGACTGTTACAGAGAGCAAAGTTTGGAGAATGAGGTGCAGAAGGAACTTTACAGCGAACAGAGGTTGAAGACTGTGGTATCAAAGAACTGTTGTAGAGAACAAGGTTGGAGACTGGGGTACATAGAGACCATTGAAGAGAGTAGACGTTAGAGACTGTGGTGCAGAAGGAATGTTACCGACAGAAGAGTTTGGAAACTGGGGTGAAGAAGAATCTTCCAGTGAAAAAAGTTTGGAGACTGGGGTGAAGAAGGATTGTTGCAGAGACAGACGTTGGAGACATGGGTGCAGATGGATTGTTACAGAGAGCAGAGGGTGGAGACTGGGTGTGCCGAAGGACTGTTACAGAGACCAGAGGTTGGAGACTGGGGAGCAGAAAAACTGCTGCAGAGAACAGAGGTTTTAGACTTGGGTGCAGCTCCACCATTGCAGAAAGCATAGGTTGGAGACTGGGTAGAGAAGGCATGATAAAGAGAGCAGAGTTTGGATACTGGGGTGCAGTAGGATCTTACAGAGAGAAGAAGATGGAGACTGATGTGCAGTAGGACTCTTACAGAGAGCAGAGTTTGGAGACTGGGGTGCAGAAGGACTGATAGAGAAAGCAGAGGTTGGAATTTTTGGTGAAGAAAGAATGTTACAGAGAGCAGAGGTTGGACAGCAGTACAGAATGTCTTTTACAGAGAGCAGTGGTTGGAGTCTGGGGTGCAGAAGGATTGTTGCAGAGATCAGATGTTGCTAACTAGGGTGCAGAAAGACTGTTGCAGAGAGCAGAGGTTGGAGACTGGGGTGCAGAAGGACTGATACAGAAAGCAGAGGGTGGAGACTGGGGTGCAGAAGGACACTTACAGAGAGCAGATGTTGGACACTAGGTTGCAGAAGGACGGTTAAAGAGAGCAGAGTTAGAGACTGGGGTGCAGAAAGACTGTTGCAGAGAGCAGAGTTTGGAGACTGGGATGGAGAAGAATTGTTGCAGAGAGAAGAGTTTGGAGACTGGGGTGCAGAAGGAATGTTGCAGAGAGCAGAGGTTGGAGACAGGTGTGCAGAAAGACTTTTGCAGAGAGCAAAGGTTGGAGACTGAGTTGCAGAAGGAATATTAAAGAGAGCAGTAGTAGAAGCTGTGGTGCAGAAGGATTGTTACAGAGAACAGAGGTTGGAGACTGGGGTGCAAAAGGTCTGTTTCCGAGAGCAGAGGTTGGAATCTGGGGTGCAGAAGGACTGTTACAAAGAGCATAATTTCGAAACTGGGTTGCAGAATTCCTGTCACAGAGAGCAGAGGTTGAAAACTGTTGTGCAGAAGGACTGTTACAGAGAGAAGTGTTTTGAGACTGGGTTGCAGAAGGGCCTTTGCAGAGAGAAGAGGTTGGAGACTGAGGTGCAGAAAGAGTATTAAAGAGAGCAGTAGTAGAAGACTGGGGTGCAGAAGGATTGTTACAGAGAGCAGAGGTTGGAGCCTGGGGTGCAAAAGGTCTGTGGCCGAGAGCAGAGGTTGGAATCTGGGGTGCAGAAAGATTGTTACAAAGAGCATATCTTCGAGACTGGGTTGCAGAAGTCCTGTTACAGAGAGCTGAGGTTGGAAACTGTTGTGCAGAAGGACTGCTACAGAGAGCTGAGTTTGAAGACTGGGTTGCAGAAGGGTCTTACAGAGAGCAGAGGAAGGAGGCTGAGGTGCAAAAGGATCATTGCAGAGAGCAGAGTTTTCAGACTGAGTTTAAGAAGGACTGATTTAGAGAGCAGATTTTGGAGACTAGTGTGCAGAAGGACTGTTACAGAGAGCAGAGTTTGGAGACTGGGGTTTAGATGGATCTTACAGAGAGCAGAGTTTGGAGACTGGGGTGCAAAAAGACTGTGGCAGAGAGCAGATGTTTGAGACTGGGGTGGAGAAGAATCATTGCAGAGAGAAGAGGTTAAAGACTGGGGTTTAAAAGGCCTGTTACAGAGACCAGAGTTTGGAGACTGGGTTGCAGAAGTCCTGTTGCAAAGAGCAGTGTTTGGAGATTGCTGTGCAGCAGGACTGTTACAGAGTGCAGAGTTTAAAGACTAAGTTGCAGAAGGATCTTAGAGAGAGCAGACTTGTGAGACTGAGGTGCAGCAGGACTGTTACACAGTGAAGAGGTAGGAGACTGGGGTGCACAAGGGTCCTTGCAGTGAGCAGAGTTTTCAGACTGAAGTGCAGAAGAACTGTTGCAGAGAGCAGATGTTGAAGACTGGGGCGCAGAAGTATTGTTACAGAGAGCAGAGGTTGAAGACTGGAGTGCATAAAGATCTTAAGGAGAGCAGAGATTGGTGACTATGGTGAAGAAGAACTGTTGCCGAGAGCAGAGGTTAGAGAGTGGGGTGGAGAAAAATCATTGCAGAGAGAAGAGGTTGGAGACTGGGATTCTGAAGGCCTGTTACACAGAGCAGAGTTTCGAGGCTTGGTTGCGAAATTCCTGTTACAGAGAGCAGAGGTTGGAAACTATTCTGCAGAAGGACTATTACAGAGAGCAGAGTTTGGAGAAAGGGTTGTAGTAGGGTCTTACAGAGGGAAGATATAGAAGACTGAGGTGCAGAAGGATTGTTGCAGAGAGCAGAGTTTTAGACTGAGTTGCAGAATGACTCTTGCAGAGAAAAGATGTTGGAGACTGGTGTGCAGAAGGACTGTTCCAGAGAGCAGAGGTTGGAGACTGGGTTAAAGAAGGATCGGTGCAGAGAGCAGAGGTTGAAGACTGGTGTGCAGAAGGACAGTTACAGAGAGCAGAGTTTGGAGACTCGGTTGGAGAAGGATACTACAGAGGTTGAAGAATGAGGTGCACAAAGACTGTTACAGAGAGTAGATGTTGGAGACTGAGGTGCAGAAGTAACGTTGAGGAGTACAGAGTTTGGAGATTGAGGTGCAGAAGGATTTTATCAGAGAGCAGAGGTTGAAGACTGGGATGCAGAAGGACTGTTGCAGATAGCGGATTTTGAAGTCTGTGGTGCAGAACGACAGTTGCAGAGAGGAGATGATGGAGACTGAGTTGTAGAAAGACTGTTATAGAGAGCAGAGGTTGGAGACTGGGGTGCAGAAGGACTGACACAGAAAGCAAAGATTGGCGTCTTGGGTGCAGAAAGACTGTTACAGAGAGCAGAGGTTGGATTCTGTAGTACAGGAGGACTGTTACAGAGAGTAGAGGTTGGAGACTAGGGTGTAGAAGGACTGTAAAAGAGAGTAGATGTTGGTAACTAGGGTGCCTTAGGAATTTTGCAGAGAGCAGCGTTTGGAGACTGGGGGGCAGAAGAACTGTTGTGGAGATCAGAGGTTGGAGACTGAGGTTCAGGAGGACTGTTGTAGAGATCAGAGGCTGGAGACTGGGGTGCAGTAGGATCATTGCAATGAGCAGAGGTTAAAGACTGGGGTGCAGAAGGACTGATAGAGAAAGCAGAGATTGGAGTTTGTGGTGAAGAAAGAAGGTAACAGAGAGCAGAGTTTGGACTGCAGTAGAGAATGTCTTTTACAGAGAGCAGTGGTTGGAGTCTGGGTTACAGAAGGACTGTTGCAGAGATCAGATGTTGCTAACTAGGGTGCAGAAAGACTGTTGCAGAGAGCAGAGGTTGGAGACTGGGGTGCAGAAGGACTGATACAGAAAGCAGAGGGTGGAGACTGGGGTGCAGAAGGACACTTACACAGAGCAGATGTTGGACACTAGGTTGCAGAAAGACTGTTAAAGAGAGCAGAGTTTAGAGACTGGGGTGCAGAAGGACTGTTGCAGATAGCAGCGTTTGGAGACTGGGATGGAGAAGAATTGTTGCAGAAAGAAGAGTTTGGAGACTGGGGTGCAGAAGGACTGTTGCAGAGATCAGATGTTGCTAACTAGGGTGCAGAAAGACTGTTGCAGAGAGCAGAGGTTGGAGACTGGGGTGCAGAAGGACTGATACAGAAAGCAGAGGGTGGAGACTGGGGTGCAGAAGGACACTTACAGAGAGCAGATGTTGGACACTAGGTTGCAGAAGGACTGTTAAAGAGAGCAGAGTTTAGAGACTGGTGTGCAGAAGGACTGTTGCAGAGAGCAGAGTTTGGAGACTGGGATGGAGAAGAATTGTTGCAGAGAGAAGAGATTGGAGACTGGGGTGCAGAAGGAATGTTGCAGAGAGAAGAGGTTGAAGACAGGTGTGCAGAAAGACCTTTGCAGAGAGCAAAGGTTGGAGACTGAGTTGCAGAAGGAATATTAAAGAGAGCAGTAGTAGAAGCTGTGGTGCAGAAAGATTGTTACAGAGAACAGAGGTTGGAGACTGGGGTGCAAAAGGTCTGTTTCCGAGAGCAGAGGTTGGAATCTGGGGTGCAGAAGGACTGTTACAAAGAGCATAATTAGGAAACGGGGTTGCAGGTTTCTTGTTACAGAGAGCAGAAGTTGGAAACTGTTGTGCAGAAGGACTGTTACAGAGAGCAGTGTTTGGAGACTTGGTTGTAGAAGGGTCTTACAGAGAGCAGAGATAGGAGGCTGATGTGCAGAAGGATCATTGCAGAGAGCAGAGTTTTAAGACTGAGTTGCAGAAGGAGTGTTTCATAGAGCAGATGTTGGAGACTGGAGTGCAGAAAGACTGATGCAGAGAGCAGAGGTTGGAGACTGGGGTGAAGAAGAGTCGTTGTAAAGAGCAGAGTGTGGAGACTGGTTTGCAGAAGGACTGATATGAAAAGCAGAGTTGTTATCCTGTGTTGGAGAAGGATCCTACAGAGAGCAGAGGTTGGAGAATGAGGTGCAGAAAAGTGTTAAAGAGAGTAGAAGTTGTAGACAGGTGCAGAAGTACCGTTGCAGAGAACAGAATTTGGAGACTGAAGTGCAGAAGGATTGTTACAGAGAGCAGAGGATGAAGACTGGGGTGCAGAAGTACTTTTGCAGGGAGCATAGGTGGAGACTGGGGTGCAGAAAAACTGTTGCTGAAAGCAGAAGTTGGAGACTGAGGTCGAGAAGGACTCTTACAGAGAGCAGTGTTTCAACACTTGGGTGCAGAAAGACTGATACAGAAAGCAGCATTTGGAGTCTTGGGTGGAGAAAGACCATTACAGAGAGCAGAGATGGAGACTGCAGTACAGGAGGACTGTTACAAAGAGTAGAGTTTGAAGACTGGGGTGCAGAAAGATTGTTTCAGAGAGCAGATTTTGGTAACTATGGTGCAGAAGGACTGTTGCAGAGAGCAGAGTTTGGAGACTGGGATGCAGAAGGCCTGTTGCAGAGAGAATAGGTTTGAGACTGGGGTGAAGAAGGACTGTTACAGAGGACAGTATTTAAAGACTGGGGTGCAGAAGGACTGTTACAGAAATCACATGATGGAGACTGAGGTGCAGAAGGAGAGATACATAGAGCAAAGGTTGGAGACTGGGGTTAAGAAAAACTGATTTAAAAAGCAGAGGTAGGAGACTGGGTTGCAGAAGGACCATTACAGAGAGCAGAGGTTGGATACCGCGATACAGAAAGACTGTTACAGAGAGCAGTTGTTGGAGACTGGGGAGCAGAAGGACTGTTACAGAGAAAAGAGTTTTGAGACTGGGGTGCCAAAGGACCCTCGCTGAAAGCAGAGGTTTGAGACTGCATTTGAGAAGGAGTGTTAAAGAGAGCAGATTTTGGAAACTGGAGTGCAGAAAGATCTTACAGAGATCAGAGGTTTGAGACTGTGGTGCAGAAGGACTGTTGCAGAGAGCAGACGTTGGAGACTGGGGTCTAGAAGGATTTTTGCAGAGAGCATTGTTTGGAGACTGTGGTGAAGAAGGACTGTGGCAGAGAGCAGATGTTGGAGACTGGGGTGCAGAAGGACTGTTACAGAGAGCAGAGGTTGGAGACTGGGGTGTATAAGGAGTGTTACAGAGAGCAGGTTTTAGAGACTGAGGTGCAGATGGACTGTTACAGAGAGAAGAGATTGCAGACTGAGGTGTGGAAAGACAGTTACAGAGAGCAGAATTTGGAGACTGGTGTGCAGAAGGACTGTTAAAGAGAGCAGAGGTCGTAGACTGGGGTTCAAATGGATCTTACAGAGAGCAGAGTTTGGAGACTGGGGTGCAAAAGGACTGTTGATGAGAGCAGATTGTGGAGACTGGGGTGGAAAAGAATCAATGCAGAGAGAAGAGGTTGGAGACTGGGGTGAAGAAGTCCTGTTACAGAGAGCAGAGGCTGGAGAATGTTGTGCAGCAGGACTGTTACAGAGTGCAGAGTTTAAAGCCTAAGTTGCACAAGGATCTTAGAGAGAGCATACTTGTGATACTGAGGTGCAGCAGGACTGTTACACAGAGCAGAGGTAGGAGACTGAGGTGCAGAAGGGTCCTTGCAGAGAGCAGAGTTTTCAGACTTAGGTGCAGAAAAACTGTTGCAGAGAGCAGATGTTGAAGACATGGGTGCAGAAGGATTGTTACAGAGAGCAGAGTTCGGAGACTGGAGTACATGAAGATCTTAAAGAGAGCAAAGATTTGTGACTAGGGTGCAGAAGGACTGTTGCCGAGAGCAGAGGTTGGAGAATGGGGTGGAGAAAAATCATTGCAGAAAGAAGAGGTTGGAGACTGTGGTTCTGAAGGCTGATTACAGAGAGCGGAGTTTCGAGACTGGATTGCAAAATTCATGTTACAGAGAGCAGAGGTTGGAAACTATTCTGAAGAAAAACCGTTAAAGAGAGCAGAGTTTGGAGACTGGGTTGTAGAAGGGTCTTACAGAGAGCAGATGTAGGAGACTGAGCTGCAGAAGGATCGTTGCAGAGAGCAAAGTTTTAGTCTGAGTTGCAGAAAGACTGTTGCGGAGAGCAGATGTTTGAGACTGGTGTGCAGAAGAACTGTTGCAGAGAAGAGAGGTTGGAGACTGGGGTGAAGAAGGATTGGTGCAGAGAGCAGATGTTGGAGACTGGTGTGCAGAAGGACAGTTACAGAGAGCAGAGTTTGGAGACTGCATTGGAGAAGGATCCTACAGAGAGCAGAGGTTGAAGAACGAGGTGCAGAAAGACTGTTACAGAGAGTAGATGTTGGAGACTGAGGTTCAAAAGTAACGTTTAGGAGTACAGAGTTTGGAGACTGAGGTGCAGGAGGATTGTTACAAAGAGCAGAGGTTGGAGACTGGAGTGCAGACGGACTGTTGCAGATTGCGGATTTTAGAGTCAGTGGTGCAGGAAGACTTACAGAGAGAAGAGGTTGGATTCTGCAGTACAGGAGGACTGTTACAGAGAGCAGAGGTTGGAGACTGGGGTCCAGAAGGACTGTAAAAGAGAGCAGATGTTGTTAACTAGGGTTCCGTAGGAATGTTTCAGAGAGCAGAGATTGGAGACTGTGGTGCAGAAGAACTATTTTGGAGAGCAGAGATTGGAGATTGAGGTGCAGAAGGACTGTTGTAGAGATAAGAGGTTGGAGACTGGGGTGCAGTAGGATCATTGCAGAGAGCAGAGGTTAAAGACTGGGGTGCATAAGATCTGATAGAGAAAGCAGAAATTGGAGTTTGTGGTGAAGAAAGAAGGTTACAGAGAGCAGAATTTGGACTGCAGTACAGAATGTCTTTTACAGAGAGCAGTGGTTGGAGTGTGGGGTACAGAAGGACTATTGCAGAGATCAGATGTTGCTAACTAGGGTGCAGAAAGACTGTTGCAGAGAGCAGAGGTTGGAGACTGGGGTGCAGAAGGACTGATACAGAAAGCAGAGTGTGGAGACTGGGGTGCAGAAGGGCTCTTACAGAGAGCAGATGTTGGACACTAGGTTGCAGAAGGTCTGTTAAAGAGAGCAGAGTTTAGAGACTGGGGTGCAGAAGTCCTGTTGCAGAGAGCAGAGTTTGGAAACTGTTGTGCAGAAGGACTGTTACAGAGAGCAGAGTTTGGAGATTGGGTTGCAGAAGGGTCTTACAGAGAGCAGAGGTAGGAGGCTGAGGTGAAGAAAGATCATTGCAGAGACGAGAGTTTTCAGACTGAGTTGCAGAAAGACTGTTTCATAGAGTAGATGTTGGAGACTTGGGTGCAGAAGGACTGTTACAGAGAGCAGAGTTTGGAGACTGGGTTTGAGAAGGATCCTACAGAGAGCAGAGTTTGGGGAATGAGGTGCAGAAGGAGTGTTAAAGAGAGTAAATGTTGTAGACTGAGGTGAAGAAGGACAGTTGCAGAGAACAGAGTTTGGAGACTGAGGTGCAGAAGAATTGTTACAGAGAGCAGAGGATGAAGACTGGGGTGCAGAAGTACTTTTGCAGGGAGCAGAGGTTGGAGACTGGGGTGCAGAAGGACTGTTTCTGAGAGCAGAGGTTGGAGACTGAGGTCCAGAAGAACTCTTACAGAGAGCAGAGTTTCGACACTTGGGTGCAGAAGGACTGATAAGAAAGCAGAATTTGGAGTCTTGGGTGGAGAAAGACCGTTACAGAGATCAGAGGTGGAGACTGCAGTACAGGAGGACTGTTGCAGAGAGTAGAAGTTGGAGACTGGGGTGCAGAAAGACTGTTTCAGAGAGCAGATGTTGGTAACTATGGTGCAGAAGAACTGTTGCAGAGAGCAGAGTTTGGAGACTGGGATGCAGAAGGCCTGTTGCAGAGAGCATAGGTTTGAGACTGGGGTGCAGAAGGACTGTTACAGAGGACAGAAGTTGAAAACTGGGGTGCAGTAGGACTCTTACAAAAATCACATGATGGAGACTGAGGTGCAGAAAGAGAGATACAGAGAGCAAAGTTTGGAGACTGGGGTTAAGAAAAACCGATTCAAAAAGCAGAGGTAGGAGACTGGGATGCAGAAGGACAATTACAGAGAGAAAGGTTGGATACTATGATACATAAAGACTGTTACAGAGAGCAGATGTTGGAGAATGGGGACCAGTAGGACTTTTACAGAGAAAATAGTTTTGAGACTGGGGTGCCGCAGGACCCTCGCCGAAAGCAGAGGTTTGAGACTGCGGTAGAGAAAGAGTGTTAAAGAGAGCAGATTTTGGAAACTGGAGTGCACAAAGATCTTACAGAGATCAGAGGTTGGTGACTGTGGTGCAGAAGGACTGTTGCAGAGAGCAGACGTTGGAAACTGGGGTCCAGAAAGATCTTTGCAGAGAGCATTGTTTGGAGACTGGGGTGAAGAAGGACTGTGGCAGAGAGCAGATGATGGAGACTCGGGTGCAGAAGGTCTATTACAGAGAGCAGAGGTTGGAGTCAGGGGTGTAGAAGGAGTGTTACAGAGAGCAGATTTTAGAGACTGAGGTGCAGATGGACTATTACAGAGAGCAAAGTTTGCAGACTGAGGTGCGAAAGGACAGTTACAGAGAGCAGAATTTGGAGACTGGTGTGCAAAAGGACTGTTAAAGAGAGCAGAGGTTGGAGACTGGGGTTCAAATGGATCTTACAGAGAGCAGAGTTTGGAGACTGGGTTGCAAAAATACTGTTGATGATAGCAGATTATGAAGACTGGGGTGGAGAAGAATCGATGCAGAGAGAAGAGGTTGAAGACTGGGGTGCAGAAGGCCTGTTACAGAGAGCAGAGGTTGGAGACTGGGTTGCAGAAGTTCTGTTACAGAGAGCAGAGTTTGGAGACTGGGGTTCAGATGGTTCTTACAGAGAGCAGAGTTTGGAGACTGGGGTGTAAAAGGACTGTGGCAGAGAGCAGATGTTTGAGACTGGGGTGGAGAAGAATAATTGCAGAGAGAAGAGGTTGGAGACTGTGGTGCAGAAGGCCTGTAACAGAGAGCAGAGGTTGAAGCCTGGGGTGCAGAAGTCCTGTTGCAAAGAGCAGTGTTTGGAGACTGTTGTGCAGCAGGACTGTTACAGAGTGCAGAGTTTGAAGACTAAGTTGCAGAAGGATCTTAGAGAGATCAGACTTATGAGACTGAATTGCAGCAGGACTGTTACACAGCGCAGAGGTAGGAGACTGGGGTGCACAAGGGTCCTTGCAGAGAGCAGAGTTTTCAGACTGAAGTGCAGAAGAACTGTTGCAGAGAGCAGATGTTGAAGACTGGGGCGCAGAAGGATTGTTACAGAGAGCAGAGGTTGGAGACTGGAGTGCATAAAGATCTTATGGAGAGCAGAGATTGGTGACTATGGAGCAGAAGAACTGTTGCCGAGAGCAGAGGTTAGAGAGTGGGGTGGAGAAAAATCATTGCAGAGAGAAGAGGTTGGAGACTGGGATTCTGAAGGCCTGTTACAGAGAGCAGAGTTTTGAGACTGGGTTACAAAATTCCTGTTACAGAGAGCAGAGGTTGGAAACTATTCTGCAGAAGGACTGTTACAGAGAGCAGAATTTGGAGACATGGTTGTAGTAGGGTCTTACAGAGAGAAGATGTAGGAGACTGAGGTGCAGAAGGATCGTTGCAAAGAGCATAGTTTTAGACTGAGTTGCAGAAAAACTCTTGCAGAGAAAAGATGTTGGAGACTGGTATGTATAAGGACTGTTGCAGAGAGGAGAGGTTGGAGACTGGGGTGAAGAAAGATCTTTGAAGAGAGCAGAGGTTTAAGACTGGTGAGCAGAAAGACAGTTACAGAGAGCAGAGTTTGGAGACTGGGTTGGAGAGGGATCCTACAGAGGTTGGAGACTGAGGTTCAGAAAGACTGTTACAGAGAGTAGATGTTGGAGACTGAGGTGCAGAAGTAACGTTGAAGAGTACAGAGTTTTGAGATTGAGGTGCAGAAGGATTTTTACAGAGAGCAGAGGTTGAATACTGGGGTGCAGGAGGACTGTTGCAGATAGCGGATTTTGGAGTCTGTGGTGCAGTAGGACTGTTGCAGAGAGGAGAGGTTGGAGACTGAGTTGCAGAAGGACTGTTATAGAGAGCAGAGGTTGGAGACTGGGGTGCAGAAGGACTGACACAGAGAGCAGAGATTGGAGTCTTGGGTGCAGAAAGACTGTTACAGAGAGCAGAGGTTGAATTCTGCAGTACAGGAGGACTGTTACAGAGAGCAGAGGTTGGAGACTGGTGTGCAGAAGGACTGTAAAATAGAGTAGATGTTGGTAACTAGGGTGCCTTAGGAATATTGCAGAGAGCAGCATTTGGAGACTGGGGTGCAGAAGAACTGTTGCGGAGAGCACAGGTTGGAGACTGAGGTTCAGAAGGACTGTTGTAGAGATCAGAGGTTGGAGACTGGGTGCAGTAGGATCATTGCAATGAGCAGATGTTAAAAACTGGGGTGCAGAAGGACTGATAGAGAAAGCAGAGATTGGAGTTTGTGGTGAAGAAAGAAGGTTACAGAGAGCCGAGGTTGGACTGCAGTACAGAATGTCTTTTACAGAGAGCAGTGATTGGAGTCTGGGTTGCAGAAAGACTGTTGCAGAGATAAGATGTTGCTAACTAGGGTGCAGAAAGAATGTTGCAGAGAGAAGAGTTTGAAGACTGGGGTGCAGAAGGACTGATACAGAAAGCAGAGTGTGGGGACTGGGGTGCAGAAGGACACTTACAGAGAGCAGATGTTGGACACTAGGTTGCAGAAGGACTGTTAAAGAGAGCAGAGTTTAGAGACTGGGGTGCAGAAGGACTGTTGTAGAGAGCAGAGTTTGGAGACAGGGATGGAGAAGAATTGTTGCAGAGAGAAGAGTTTGGAGACTGGGGTGCAGACGGACTGTTGCAGAGAGCAGAAGTTTAAGACAGGTGTGCAGAAGGACCTTTGCAGAGAGCAAAGTTTGGAGACTGAGGTGCAGAAGGAATATTAAAGAGAGCAGTAGTAGAAGACTGGGGTTCAGAAGGATTGTTACAGAGAACAGAGGTTAAAGACTGGGGTGCAGAAGGACTGTTGCTAAGAGAAGAGGTTGGAGACTGAGGTCCAGAAGGGCTCTAACAGAGAGCAGAGTTTCAACACTTGGGTGCAGAAGGACTGATACAGAAAGCAGAATTTGGAGTCTTGGGTGGAGAAAGACCGTTACAGAGAGAAGATTTGGAGACTGCAGTACAGGAGAACTGTTACAGAGAGTAGAGGTTGGAGACTGGGGTGTAGAAAGACTATTTCAGAGAGCAGATGTTGGTAACTATGGTGCAGAAGGACTGTTGCAGAGAGCAGAGTTTGGAGACTGGGATGCAGAAGGACCATTACAGAGAGCAGATTTTGGATACTGCGATACAGTAGGACTGTTACAGAGAGCAGATGTTGGAGACTGGGGAGCAGAAGGACTTTTACAGAGAAAAGAGTTTTGAGACTGGGGTGCCGCAGGACCCTCACCGAAAGCAGCTGTTTGAGACTGCGATTGAGAAGGAGTGTTGAAGATAGCACATTTTGGAAACTGGTGTGCAGAAAGATCTTACAGAGATCAGAGGTTTGAGACTGTGGTGCAGAAAGACTGTTGCAAAGAGCAGACGTTGGAGACTGGGGTCTAGAAGGATCTTTGCAGAGAGCTTTGTTTGGAGACTGGGGTGAAAAAGGACTGTGGCAAAGAGCAGACGTTGGAGACTGGGGTGCAGAAGGACTGTTACAGAGAGCAGAGGTTGGAGACTGGGGTGTAAAAGGAGTGTTACAGAGAGCAGGTTTTAGAGACTGAGGTGCAGATGGACTGTTACAGAGAGCAGAGATTACAGACTGAGGTGCGGAAGGACAGTTACAGAGAGCAGAATTTGGAGACTGGTGTGCAGAAGGACTGTTAAAGAGAGCAGAGGTTGTAGACTGGTGTTCAAATGCATCTTACAGAGAGCAGAGTTTGGAGACTGGGGTGCAAAAGGACTTTTGATGAGAGGAGATTGTGGAGACTGGGGTGTAAAAGAATCGATGCAGAGAGAAGAGGTTGGAGACTGGGGTGCAGAAGTCCTGTTACAGAGAGCAGAGGTTGGAGACTGTTGTTCAGCAGGACTGTTACAGAGTGCAGAGTTTAAAGCCTAAGTTGCACAAGGATCTCAGAGAGAGCATACTTGTGAGACTGAGGTGCACCAGGACTGTTACACAGAGCAGAGGTAGGAGACTGGGGTGCAGAATGGTCCTTGCAGAGAGCAGAATTTTCAGACTGAGGTGCAGAAGAACTGTTGCAGAGAGCAGATGTTGAAGACTGGGGTGTAGAAGGATTGTTACAGAGAGCAGAGTTCGGAGACTGGAGAACATGAATATCTTACAGAGAGCAGAGATTGGTGACTAGGGTGCAGAACTACTGTTGCCGAGAGAAGAGGTTGGAGACTGGGGTGGAGAAAAATCATTGCAGAGAGAAGAGGTTGGAGACTGTGGTTCTGAAGGCCTATTACACAGAGCAGAGTTTCGAGACTGGATTGCAAAATTCCTGTTACAGAGAGCAGGGGTTGGAAACTATTCTGCAGAAGGACCATTACGGAGAGCAGAGTTTGGAGACTGGGTTGTAGAAGGGTCTTACAGAGAGCAGATGTAGGAGACTGAGGTGCAGAAAGATCGTTGCAGAGAGCAAAGTTTTAGACTGAGTTGCAGAAGGACTGTTGCAGAGAGCAGATGTTTGAGACCGGTGTGCAGAAGGACTGTTGCAGAGATGAGAGGTTGGAGACTGGGGTGAAGAAGGATTGGTGCAGAGAGCAGATGTTGGAGACTGGTGTGCAGAAGGACAGTTACAGAGAGAAGAGTTTGAAGACTGCGTTGGAGAAGGATCCTACAGAGAGCAGAGGTTGAAGAATGAGGTGCAGAAAGACTGTTACAGAGAGTAGATGTTGGAGACTGAGGTTCAGAAGTAACGTTGAGGAGTACAGAGTTTGGAGACTGAGGTGCGGAAGGATTGTTACAGAGAGCAGAGGTTGGAGACTGGAGTGCAGACGGACTGTTGCAGATAGCGGATTTTGGAGTCTTTGGTGCATAATGACTGTTGCAGAGAGTAGAGGTTGGAGACTGAGGTTCAGTAGGACTGTTATAGAGAGCAGAGGTTGGATACTGGGGTGTAGAAGGACTGACACAGAAAGCAGAGATTGGAGTCTGGGGTGCAGAAAGACCGTTACAGATAGCAGAGGTTGGATTCTGCAGTACAGGAAGACTGTTACAGAGAGCAGAGGTTGGAGACTGGGGTGCAGAAGGAGTGTAAGAGAGAGCAGATGTTGGTAACTAGGGTGCCGGAGGAATGTTGCAGAGAGCAGAGTTTGGAGACTGGGGTGCAGAAGAACTGTTCCGGAGAGCAGAGGTTGAAGACTGAGGTGCAGAAGGACTGTTGTAGAGATTAGAGGTTTGAGACTTGGGTGCAGTAGGATCATTGCAGAGAGCAGAGGTTAAAGACTGGGGTGCAGAAGGATCGTTGCAGACAGAAGAGGTTGGAGACTTGGTTGCAGAAAGCCTGCTACAGAGAGCAGATTTGGAGACTGGCGTGTAGAAGGCATGTTACAGAGAGAAGAAGTTGGAGACTGGGGTGCAGAAAGACTGTTGTAGAGATCAGAGGTTGGAGACTGGGGTGCAATAGGATCATTGCAGAGAGCAAAGATTAAAGACTGGGGTGCAGAAGGATCGTTGCAGATAGCAGTGGTTGGAGACTTGGGTGCAGAAGGCCTGCTACAGAGAGCAGATTTGGAGACTGGCGTGAAGAAGGCCTGTTACAGAGAAAAGAGGTTGGAGACTGGGGTGCAGAAGGAGTTTTACAAAGAGCTGAGTTTGAAGATTGCGTTGCTTAAGGATCTTAGAGAGAGCAGAGGTTGGAGTCTAAGGTGCAGGTGGACTGTTACAGAGAGCAGTGTTTTGAGACTGGGGTGCAGAAGGATTGTGGAGAGCAGAGGTTTCAGACTGAGGTGCAGAAGTACTGTTACAGAGAGCAGAGGTTGGAGATTGAGGTGTAGAAGGACTGTTATGGCGAGAAGAATTTTGAGACTGAGATGCAGAAGGACTGTTACAGAAATCAGAGGTTGGAAATTGGGGTGCAGAAGGACTGTTACAGAGAGCAGAGATTGAAGACTTCGGTATAGAAGGACTGTTACAGAGAGCATAGTTGGGAGACTTGGGTGCAGAAGGACTTTTACAGAAAGCAAAAGTTGGAGACTGAGGTGAAGAAGGATAGACACAGAGAGCAGAGGTTGGAGACTGGGGTTCAGAAGGACTGATACAGAAAGCAGAGGTTGGAGTCTGGGGTGCAGAAGGACCGATACAGACAGCAGAGTTTGGTGAATGCGATACAGAAGGACTGTAACGGAGAGCAGATATTGGAGACTGGGGAGCAGAAGGACTGTTGAAGAGGACAGAGTTTGGAGACTGGGGTGCCGCAGGACCCTTGCAGAAAGCAGAGGTTGGAAACTGGGGTGGAGAAGGAATGTTGGAGAGAGCAGAGTTTGGAAACTGGAGTGCAGAAAGATCATACAGAGAGCCGAGGTTTGAGACTGTTGTGCAGAAAGACTGTTGCAGAGATCAGACATTGGAGACTGGGTTTAGAAAGATCGTTGCAGAGAGCAGAGTTCGCAGACTTTGGTGCAGAAGGCTGTTGCAGAGAGAAGAGGTTGGAGAGTGAGGTGCAGAAGGACTTTTACAGAGAGCGGATATTGGAGACTGGTGTTTAGATGGATCTTACAGATAGCAAAGTTTGGAGACTGAGGTGCAGAAAGATTGTAACAGACATCAGAGGTAGCAGACTGTTGTTCAGGAGCTTCGTTGGAGATAGCAGAGTTTTCAGGCTGTGGTGCAGAAGGACTGTTGCAGAAACCAGATGTTGGAGACTGGGTTGTAGAAAGACTGGTGCAGAGAGCAGAGGTTGGAGACTGGGTTAAGAATAATCATTGCAGAGAGAAGAGATTGAAGACTGGTGTGCAGAAAATATGTGACCGAGAGCAGAGTTTGGAGACTGGGTTTGCTAAGGATTCTACAGAGAGCAGAGGTTGGAGACTAAAGTGTAGAAGGACTGTTACAGAGATTAGAGGTTGGAGACTGAGTTGCAGAAAAACCGTTGTAGAGAACAGAGTTTGCAGACTGAGGTGCAGAAGGATTGTTACAAAGAGCAGAGTTTTGAGACTGGGGTGCAGAAGGACTGTTGCAGAGAGCAGAGGTTGAAGACTGAGGTGCGGAAGTCTTGGTACAGAGAGCAGAGTTTGGAGACTCGGTTGCAGAAGGACAGTTTCAGAGAGTCGAGGTTAAAAACAGGGGTGCAGAAGGCCTGCTATAGAGAGCAGAGTTTTGAGACTGGAGTGCAGAAGGCCTGTTACAGAGAGGAGAGGTTGGGTACTGGGGTGCAGAAGGACTGTTACAGAGAGCAGAGTTTTGAGACTGGTTTGCTGAAGTAGATTTTGGATACTGAGGTGCAGGTGGACTGTTACATAGAGAAGTGGTTGTAGACTGAGGTGCAGAAGAATCGTGGAGAGCAGAGGTTTCAGACTGAGGTGTAGAAGGACTGTTACAGAGAGCAGAGTTTAGAGAGTGACATGCAGAAGGACTGTTACAGAAAGCAGAATTTGGAAATTGGGGTGCAGAAGGACCGTTACAGAGACCAGAGGTTGGAGACTGCGGTATTGAAAGACTATTAAAAAGAGCAGAGGTTGAAGACTGGAATGCAGAAAGACTGTTACAGAAAGTACAGGTTGGAGACTTAGGTGCAGAAGGATAGATACAAAGAGCAGAGGTTGGAGACTGGAGTTCAGAAGGACTGATTCAAAAAGCAGAGGTTGGAAACTGGGTTGCAGAAGGACCATTACAGAGAGCAGAGTTTGGAAACTGCGGTACATAAAGTCTGTTACAGAGAGCAGATCTCGGAGACTGGGGAGCAGAAAGACTGTTGCAGAGGACAGAGTTTGGAGACTGTGGTGGAGAAGAAATCTTACAGAGAGCAGAGTTTGGAAACTGGAGTGCAGAAGAATCTTACAGAGAGCAGAGGTTGGAGATGTGGTTCAGAAGGACTGTTGCAGAGAGCAGACATTGGAGACTGGGGTCCCGAAGGTTCGTTCCATAGAGCAGAGTTTGGAGACTAGGGTGCAGAAGAACTGTTGCAGAGAGCAGATGTTGGAGACTGGCGTGGAGGAGGACTGTTTCAGAGAGCATATTTTAGAGACTGGGGTGCAGAAAGACTGATACAGAGAGCAGCGTTTGGAGACTTGGGTGCAGAATGACTGTTACAGAGAGCAGACAGAAGAGGTTGGAGACTGGGAAGCAGATGGCCTGTTACCGAGAGCAGAGATTGGAGACTGGGGTTCAGAAGGCCTATTAGAGAGAGCAGAGTTTGGGGACCAGGGTGCAGAAGGACTGTTACAGAGAGCAGACTTGGAGACTGGGTTTCAGAAGGATCTTACAGAGGACAGAAGTTGGAGACTGAGGTGCAGAATGACTGTTACAGAGAGCGGAGTTTGGAGACTGGGGTGCAGAAGGATCGTTGCCGAGAGCAGATTTTTCAGACTGAGGTTCAGAGGGACTGTTGCATAGAGCAGATGTTGGAGACTTGGGTGCAGAAGGACTGTTGCAGAGAGTAGACGTTGGAGACTGGGGTTCAGAAGGATCGTTGCAGATAGCAGAGGTTGGAGACTGGGGTGCAAAAGGACTCTTACAGAGAGCAGAAGGTGGAGAATGGGTTTAAGAAGGCCTGTTACAGAGAGCAGAGTTTGGAGACTGGGGTGCAGAAGGACTTTTAGAGAGAGCAGAGTTTGGAGACCGGGTTGCAGAAGGATGTTACAGAGAGCAGAGTTTGGAGACTGAGGTGCAGAAGCACTGTTACAGATAGAAGAGTTTGGAGACTGAGGTGCAGAAAGACCGTTGCAGAGGGAAACTTGGAGACAGAGGTGCAGAAGGATTGATACAGAGAGAAGAGGTTGGAGACTGGGGTGCAGAAGAACTGATACAGAAAGCAGAGGTTGGAGACTCTGGTGCAGAAGGACACTTACAGAGAGCAGAGGTTGGAGACTGCAGTACAGAAGGACTGTTACAGAGAGCAGAGGTTGGAGACTGGGCTGGAGAAGAACTGTTTCAGAGAGCAGATGTTGGAGTCTGGGGTGCAAAACGACTGTTCCAGAGAGCAGAGGATGGAGACTGGTGTATAGAAGGACTGTTTCAGAGAGTTGAGGTTGGAGACTGGGGTTCAGATGGATCTTACAGAGAGCAGAGTTTTCAGATTGGGATGCAAAAGGACAATTGCAGAAAGCGGATATTGGAGACTTGGGTGGAGAAGAATCGTTGCAGAGAGAAGAGGTTGGAGACTGGGGTGCAGAGGGCTATTACAGAGAGAAGAGTTTGGAGACTGTTTTGCAAAAGTCGTGTTACAGAGAGAGGAGGTTGGAGACTGTTGTGCAGAAGGACTGTTACAGTGTGCAGAGTTTAAAGACTGTGTTGCAGAAGGATCATAAAGAGAGCAGAGTTGGGAGACTGAGGTGCAGAAGGACGGTTCCAGAGAGCAGAAGTAGGAGACTCGGGAGCAGAAGGGTTATTGGAGAGAAAAGATGTTGGTAACTAGGGTGCAGAAGGACTGTTGTAGAGAGCAGAGTTTGGAGAGTGGTTTGCAGAAGGACTGTTGCAGAGAGCAGAGTTTGGAGAGTGAGGTTCGGAAGTTTTGTTACAGAGAGCAGAGGTTAGACACGCGGGTTCAGAAGAACTGTTACAGAGAACAGAGTTTGGATATAAGGGTACAGAAAGATCCTACAGAAAGCAGAATTTGGAGAATGAGGTGCAGAAGGACTGTGGCAGAGATCAGAGGTTGGAGACTGGGGTTGAGTAGGATCATTTCAGAGAGCAGAGTTTGGAGACTTGGGTGCAGAAGAATCGTTGCAGAGAGCAGCGGTTGGAGACTTGGGTGCAGAAGCCTTCTACAGAGAGCAGAGATTGGAGACTGGTGTGCAGAAGGCCTGTTACTAACAGGAGAGTTTGGAGACAGGGTATCTGAAGGATCTTACAAAGAGCAGAGGTTGGAATCTGAGGTGAAGGTGGACTGTTACTGGGAGCAGTGGTTGGAGACTGGGGTGCAGAAGGTTCATGCAGAGACCAGAGGTTTCAGACTTAGGTGCAGAAGGACTGTTACAGAGAGTAGAAGTTGGAGACTGAGGTGTAGAAGGACTGTTATAGAGAGCAGAGTTTGGAGACTGAGATGCAGAAGCACTGTTACATAAAGCAGAGGTTGGCAATTGGGGTGCTTAAAAACCATTACAGAGACCAGAGTTTGGAGACTGCGGTATAGAAAAAATGTTAAAGAGAGCATAGGTTGGAGACTCGGGTGCAGAAGGAATGTTACAGAGAGCACAGGTTGGAGACTGAGGTGCAGAAGGATAGATACAGAGAACAGAGGTTTTAGACTGGGGTTTAGAAGGACTGATACAGAAAGCAGAGTTTGAAGACTGGGGTTCAGAAGGACAATTTATGAAGAGCAGATGTTGGAAACTGCGGTACAAAAGGACTGTTACAGAGAGCAGATGTTGGAGACTGGTTAGCAGAAGGATTGTTGCAGAGGACAGAGGTTGGAGACTGGGGTGCCACAGGACACATGCAGAAAGCAGAGGTTAAAGACTTGGATAGAAAAGGAATGTTACAGAGACCAGAGTTTGGAAACTGCCGTGCAGAAGGATCTTACAGATAGCAGAGGTTGGAGACTGTGGTGCAGAAGTACTCTTGCAGAGAGCAGAGGTTAAAGACTGGGGTGCAGAACGACTCTTGCGGAGAGCAGATGTTGGAGACTGGGGTGCAGAAGGACTTTTGCAGAGAGCAGAGGTTTGAGACTTAGGTGCAGTAGTCCTGTTACACAGAGCAGAGGTTGGAGACTGGGGTGCAGAAGGATCGTTCCAAGGAGCAGAGCTTGGAGACAGGGGTGCAGAATGATCTTACAGAGAGCAGAAGTTGGAGACTGAGGTGCATAAGGACTGTTACAAAGATTAGAGGTTGGAGACTGGAGTGCAGTAGGCTCAATGCAGAGAGCAGAGGTTGGAGACAGGCGTGCAGAATTATTGTTGCATAGAGCAGAGATTGGAGACTGGCGTGTAGAAGGCCTGTTACAGAGAGAAGAAGTTGGAGACTAGGTGCAGAAGGACTGTTATAGAGAGCAGAGTTTGGAGACTGGGTTTCTTAAGGTCCTTACATAGAGCAGAGGTTGGAGACTGAGGTGCAGGGGGACTGTTACAAAGAGCAGTGGTTGGAAACTGGGGTGCAAAAGAATCGTGGAGAGCAGAGGTTTCAGACTAGGTGCAGGTGGATATTTACAAAGAGCAGTAGTTGAAGACTGGTGTGTAGAAGGACTGTTACAGAGAGCAGAGGTTGGAGACTGGGGTGCAGAAGGACTCTAACATAGAGCAGAGTTGGGAGACTGGGGTGCAGAAGGATCTTTCAAGAGCTGAGTTTGGGGACTAGGGTGCAGAAGGTTCGTGACAGAGAGAAAAGTTTGGAGACTGGGAAGCAGATGGCCTCTTTCCGAGAGCAGAGTTTTGAGACTGGGGTGCCAAAGGCCTGTTACAGAGAGCAGAGTTTGGGGACTGGGGTGCAGAAGGACTGTTGCAGATTGCAGACTTTAAAGACTGGGTTTCAGAAGGATCTTACAGAGAACAGAGGTTGGAGACTGAGGTGCAGAATGACTGTTACAGAGAGCACAGTTTGGAGATTGGGGTGCAGAAGGATCATTGCCGAGAGCAGAGTTATCCGACTGAGGTTCAGAGGGACTGTTGCATAGAGCAGATGTAGGAGACTTGGGTGCAGAAGGACTGTTCCAGAGAGTAGACGTTGGAGACTGGGGTTCAGAAGGATCGTTGCAGAGAGCAGAGGTTGGAGCCTGGGGTGCAGAAGGACTCTTACAGAGAGCAGAAGGTGGAGAATAGGTTGAAGAAGACTTGTTAATGAGAGCAGAGTTTGGAGACTGGGGTGCAGAAGGACTTTTGGAGAGAGCAGAGTTTAGAGACCGGGTTGCAGAAGGATGTTACAGAGAGCAGAGGTTGGAGACTGAGGTGCAGAACCACTGTTACAGAGAGAAGAGTTTGGAGACTGATTTGCAGAAGGACCGTTGCAGAGAGGAGAATTTGAGACTGAGGTGCAGAAGGATTGATACAGAAAGCAGAGGTTGAAGACTCTGGTGCAGAAGGACCCTTACAGAGAGCAGTGGTTGGAGACTGCAGTACAGAAGGACTGTTACAGAGAGCAGAGGTTGTAGACTGGCCTGGAGAAGAACAGTTTCAGAGAGCAGATGTTGGAGTCTGGGGTGGAAAACCACGGATACAGAAAGCAGAGTTTGGATACTGGGGTGCATAAGAACCCTTACAAAGAACAAATTTTGGAGACTGCGGTACAGACGGAGTGTTACAGAGAGCAAAGTTTAAAGACTGGGGTGCAGAAAAATTGTAATAGAGAACAAACTTTGGAGACTGGGGTGCAGAAAGATTGTTGGGGTGAGCAGAGTATGGAGAATGGGGTGTTAACTGACTGTTTCAGAGAGCAGAAGTTGAAGACTGGGTTATAGAAGGACTGTTTAAGAGAGCAGATGTTCGGTGCAGAAGGACTGTTGCAGAGAGTAGATGTTGGAGACTAGGGTTCAGAAATAATCTTACAGAGAGCAGAGGTTAGAGAATGGGGCGAAGAAGGCCTGTTCTAGAGATCGAAGTTAGGAGACTGGGATGCAGAAGGACTGTGAGTGAGAGCAGAGTTTGGAGACTGGGTTGCAGAAGGATCTTACAAAGAGCAGAGTTTTGAGACTGAGGTGCAGAAGGACTGTTGCAAAGACCAGAGGTTGGAGACTGGGGTGAAGAATGAATGAAAGAGAAAGCAGATGTTGGAGACTGGGGTGCAGAAGGACTGTTACAGAGAGCAGAGGTAGGAGACTCCGGTTCAGAAGGACTGTTACAGAGAGCAGAGGTTGGAGACTGGGGTGCATAAGGACTGTTACAGAGAGCAGAGTTTGGAGACTTAGGTGCAGAAGGTATGATAGAGAAAGCAGATGTTGGAGACTGGGGTGCAGAAGAACCGTTGCAGAGAGTAGAGGTAGGAGACTCCAGTTCAGAAGGACTGTTACAGAGAGCAGAGGTTGGAGACTGGGGTGTACAAGGACCGTTGCCGAGAGCGAGGTTGGAGACTGAGGAGCAGAAGGAATGTTGCAGAGAGCAGAGGTTGGAGACTGGGGTGCAGAAGGCTCGTTTCAGAGAGCAGAGGTTGGAGACTTGGGTGCAGAAGGCTTCTTACAGAGAGCAGAGGTTTGAGACTTGAGTGCAGAAGGCCTGTTACAGAGAGCAGTGTTTGGAGACTGGGGTGCAGAAGGACTGTTACAGAGAGCAGAGTTTGGAGACTAGGTTGCAGAAGGATGTTACAGAGAGCAGAGGTTGGAGACTGAGGCCCAGAAGCACTGTTACAGAGAGAAGAGTTTGGAGACTGAGGTGAAGAAGGACCGTTTCAGAGAAAATTCTTAAAGACTGACTTGCAGAAGGATTGATACAGAGAGCAGAAGTTGGAGACTGGGGTGCACAAGAACTGATAAAGAAAGCAGAGTTTGGAAACTTGGGTGCAGAAAGACCCTTACAGAGAGCAGAGGTTGGAGACTGCAGTATAGAAAGACTGTTACAGAGAGCAGAGGTTGGAGACTGTGGTGGAAAACAACTGTTTCAGAGAGCAAATGTTTGAGTCTGTGGTGCAAAAAACTGTTGCACAGAGCAGAGGTTGCAGACTGAGTTGCAGAAGGACTGTTATAGCGGGCAGAGTTTGGAGACTGTGGTGGAAAACGATGGATACAGAGGGCTGAGGTTGGATATTGTGGTGAATAAAGACCCTGAAAAAGAACAAATGTTGGAGACTCCAATACAGAAGGATCGTTGCAGAGAGTAGAGGTTGGAGACTGGGGTGCAGAAGGATCCTTAAAGGGAGCAGAGTTTGGAGACTGTAGTGAAGAAGGACTTTTACAGAGAGCACAGGTTGAAGACTTGGGTTCAGTAAGTATTTTACAGAGAGCACAGGTTGGAGACTGAGGTGCAGCAGGACCCTTACAGATACCATAGTTTGGAGACTGCGGTACAGAAGGACTGTTTCAGAGGGCAGTGGTTGGAGACAGGTGTGCATAAGGATCTGACAGACAGCATAGTTTGGAGACTGGGGTGCAGACGGATTGTTGCTGAGAGCAGAGGTTGGAGACTTGGGTGCAGAAGGATCATTGAAGAGAGAAGAGGTTGGAGACTGGGTCAAAAGGCCTGTTACAGAAAGCAGAGTTTGGAGATTGTTGAGCAGAAGACCTGTTACAGAGCAGGGCTTGGAGAATGGGGTGTGGAAGGACAGTTACAGAGAGCAGAGTTTAAAGACTGGGTTGCAAAAGGATCTTACAGAGAGCAGAGGTTGGAGACTGAGGTACAGAAGGACTGTTACAGAGAGCAGAGGTTGGAGACTGATGTGCAGAAGGATCGTTGCAGAGAGCAGAGTTTTCAGACTGAGGTGCAGAAGGCCTGTTACAGAGAGCAGAGGTTGCTGACTGTGGTGTAGAAGGACTGTTGCAGAGAGCAGAGATTGGAGACTGGGGTTCAAAAGGACCATTACAGAGAGCAGAGTATGGAGAGTGCAGTACAGAAGGACTGTTACCGAGAGCAGAGACTGAGGTGCAGAAACACTGTTACAGAGAGTAGATGTTGAAGACTGAGGTGTAGAAAGACGATTGTAGAGAGCAGAGGTTGGAGACTGAGGTGCAGAAGGAATGTTGAAGAGTGCAGAGGTTGGAGACTTTGCTGTAGAAGGACTGTTGCAGAAAGCAGAATTTGGAGACTGAGGTGCAGAAGGATTGTAAAGAGAGCAGAGGTTTGAGACTTGAGTGCAGAAGGACTGATAGAGAAAGCAGGGGTTGGAGACTGGTGTGCAGGACAGTTACAGAGAGAATAGTTTGGAAACTGCAGAACAGGAGGACTGTTAAAGAGAGCAGAGGTTGGAGACTGGGGTGCAGAAGAAGTGTTGTAAAAAAAGAGGTTGGAGACTGGGGTGCAGAAGGACCGTTGCAGAGAGAAGACTTAGAGACTGAGGTTCAGAAGGATTGATACAGAGAGCAGAGGTTGAAGACTGGGGTGCAATAGGACTGTTACAGAAAGCAGAGGTTGGAGATTGGGGTGCAGCATAACTCTTGAAGAGAGCAGAGGTTGGAGTCTGACATGCAGAAGGACTGATACAGAAAGCAGAGTTTGAAGACTGGGGTGCAGAAGGACCATTACAGAGAGCAGAGTCTGGAGACTGGGGTGTAGAAGTACTGTTATGGAGAGAAAAGTTTGGAGAATTGGGTGCAGAATAAGTGTTGTAGAGAACAGAGGTTTGAAGACTTGGGTGCAGAAAGACAATTGTAGAAAGCAGAGTTTGGAGATTGGGGCACAGAAAGACTGTTGCGTAGAGCAGTGGTTGGAGTCTGAGGTGCAGAAAAACTGATACCGAAACAGAGTTTGTAGACTGGGGAGCAGAGGATCATTACAGAGAGCAGAGTTTGGAGAATGCAGTACAGAAGGACTGTTACAGAGAGCAGAGGTTGGAGACTGAGGTGGAGAAGGATTGTGGCAGAGAACAGATTTGGAGACTGGTGTGCAGAAGGACTGTTGCAGAGAGCAAGGTTGAAGACTGTGGTGCAGAAGGGCTAATTGCAAAGAGCAGAGTTTGCAGAGTGCGGTTCATAAGGACTATTACATAGAGCAGAGTTTGGAAACTGTGTTGCAGAAAGACTGATACGGAAAGCAGAGTTTGGAGACTGGGGTTAAGAAGGACCCTTCCATAGAATAGAGGTTGAAGATCCTTGTACATAAGAACTGTTATAGAGAAGAGAGGTTGGAGACTGAGGTGCAGAGGGACCATTGCAGAAAGCAGAGTTTGGAGACTGGGGTGGAGAAGGAATGTTACAGAGAGAAGAGTTTGGAAACTGAGGTGCAGGAGGATCTTACAGAGAGAAGAGTTTGGAAACTGGGGTGCAGAGAGACCATTGCAGAGCGCAGAGTTTGGAGACTGAGGTGCAGAAGGACTGTTGAAGAGAGCAGATATTGGAGACGGGTGTAGAAGGACTGTTGCAGAGAGCATAGGTTGGAGATTGGGGTGCAGAAGGACTGTTGCAGAGAGCAGAATTTGGACACTGAGGTGTAGAAAGACTGTTTACAGAGAACAGAGGTTGGAGACTTGATTACAGAAGGACTAATACAGAAAACAGAGGTTTAAGACTGGGGTGCAGAAGGACCGTTACAGAGAGAAGTGTTTGGAAACTGCAGTACAGAAGGACTGTTACAGAGAGCAGAGGTTTGGAGACTGGGGTGGAGAAGAACTGTTGCAGAGATCAGATGTTGGAGACTGGTGTGCGAAGGACTGTTGTAGAGAGTAGAGGTTGGAGATTGAGGTGTAGAAAAACTGTTATAGAGAGGAGAGGTTTGAGACTGGGGTGCAGAAGGACCGTTGCAGAGAGGAGAGGTCGGAGACTGAGGTGCAGAAGGATTGTTACAGAGTGCAGAGGAAGGTTACTGGGGTACAGAAGGACTGATTCAAAGAGCAGAGGTTGGAGACTGGGGTGCAGAAAGCCTGTTACAGAGAGCAGAGTTTGGAGACTGAGCTGATAAAGGATCGTTACAGAGAGCAGATGTTGCAGACTGAGGTGCAGAAAGACTTTTAATGAGAGGTTAGAGACTGGATGCAGAACGATTCTTACAGAGAGCAGACGATGGAGACTGTGGAGCAGAAGGAGTGTTACAGAGAGCAGAGTTTGGAGATTGGGGTGCAGAAGAACTGTTACAGAGAAAGCTTTGGAGACTGGGGTGAAGTAGGGCCTGTAACAGAGAGCAGATGTTGGAGACTGAGTGCAGAAAGACTGTTGCAGAGTGCAGAGTTTGGAGACTGGGTTGCAGAAAGACTGTTTCAGAGAACAGAGTTTGGAGACTGCAGTACAGAAGGACTGTTACAGAGAGTAGAGCTTTGAGACTGGGGTGCAGAAGGAATGTCAAACAGAACAAAGTTTGGAAACTGGGGTGCAGAGGATCTTATAGAGACCAGAAGTTTGAGACTGGGTGCAGATAGATCATTGCAGAGAATAGAGGTTGGAGACATGCGTTGTAGAAGGACTGTTGCAGAGAGCAGATGTTTGAGACTGGGGTGTAGAAGGACTGTTGCAGAGAGCAGAGATTGGAGACTGGGGTTCAAAAGGACCATTACAGAGAGCAGAGTATGGAGAGTGCAGTACAGAAGGACTGTTACCGAGAGCAGAGTTTCGAGACAGGAGTGCAGAAGGACTATTTCAGAGAAAAGGGTTTGGAGACTGGGGTGCAGAAAAAATGATGCAGAGAGCAGAGGATGGAGACTATGGTGCAGAAGACTTTTTACAGAGAGCAGAGTTTGGAGACTGGGGTCCAGAAGGCTGTTACAGAAAGCAGAGTTTGGAGGCTTCTTTTCAGAAGGATAATACATAGAGCAGAGGTTGGAGAGTGGGGTGCAGAAGGATCGAGGAAGAGAGCAAAAGTTGGAGACTCAGTTGTAGAAGAATCATTGCAGAGAGCAAAGTGGAGACTGGGGTGTAGAAGGATCATAACAGAGAGAAGATGTGGGAGACTGGGTGCAGAAGGACAGTTACAGAAAGCACAGTTTGGAAACTGGGGTGCAGATAGAATTTGCAGAAAGCAGAGGTGGGAGACTGGTGTGCAGAAAAATTGTTACAGAGAGCAGAGGTTGGAGACTGGGTGCAGAAGGGCTGTTACAGAGAAGCAGAGTTTGGAGACAGGTGTGCAGAAGTACGGTTTGCAAGAGAGCAGATATTGGAGACTGGGATGCAGAAGGACTCTTACACATAGCAGAATTCGGAGACTGGGGTGAAAAATCATGATACAGAAAGCAGATGTGGGAGACTGGGGTTCAGAAAAATTGTTACAGAGAGCAGAGGTTGGAGACTGGTGTGCAGAAAGACTGTTACAAAGAGCAGAGGTTGAAGACTGGTGTGTAGAAGGACTGATGCAGAGAGCAGAGGTTGGAGACTTTGGTGCAGAAGGACTGTTGCAGAGAGCAGAAATTGGAGACTGAGGTGCAGAAGGAGTGTTACAGAGAGCAGAGTTTGGAGACTGGGGTGCAGAAGGACTGATACAGAGGCAGAGTTTGGAGACTGGGATGCAGAAGGCCTGTTACAGAGATCAGAGTTTGGAGACTGGGTTGCATAAGGACTGTTACAAGAGCAGAGGTTGAAGACTGGTGTGTAGAAGGACTGTTGCAGAGAGCAGACGTTGGAGACTTGGGTGCAGAAGGACTGTTGCAGAGAGCAGAATTTGGAGACTGAGATGCAAAAGGTCTGTAACAGAGAGCAGAGTTTGGAGACTGGGGTGCAGAAGGACTGATACAGAGAGCAGAGTTTGGAGACTGGGATGCAGAAGGCCTGTTACAGAGATCAGAGTTTGGAGACTGGGTTGCATAAGGACTGTTACAAAGAGCAGAGGTTGAAGACTGGTGTGTAGAAGGACTGTTGCAGAGAGCAGACGTTGGAGACTTGGGTGCAGAAGGACTGTTGCAGAGAGCAGAATTTGGAGACTGAGATGAAGAAGGACTGTTACAGAGAGCAGAGTTTGGAGACTTTTGTGCAGAAGGACTGATATAGAGAGCAGAGTTTGGAGACTGGGTTTCAGAAGGCCTGTTACAGAGAACAGAGTTTGGAGACTGTGTGCAGAAGGGCTGTTACAGAGAGCAGAGTTTGGAGACTGGTGTGCAGATGGACAGTTTCAGAGAGCAGATGTTGGAAGCTGGGATGCAGAAGGACTGTTGTAGAGAGCAGAGTTTTGACACTGGGTTGCAGAAGGACTGTTACACAGAACAGAGGTTGAAGACTTTGGTGTAGAAGAACTGTTGCACAGAGCAGAGTTTGGAGACTGGGTAGAGAAGGACTCTTACAGAGCAAAGATGTTTGAGACTGAGATGTAGAAGGACTCTTACAAAGAGAAGAGTTTGGAGACTGGGGTGCAGAAAGACTGATACAGAAAGCAGAGGGTTGTAGACATGGGTCCAGAATGAATCTTAACGAGAGCAGAGGATGGATACTGCAGTACAGAAGGACTGTTACAGAGAACAGAGATTAGAGACTAGGGTACAGTAGGACTGTTGGAGAGAGCACAGGTTGGCGAATGGGATGCAGAAAGACTTTTGTAGAAAGAAGTGTTTGGAGACTGAGGTGCAAAAGAACTGTAATAGGAGAGCGGAGTTTGGAGACTGTGGTGCTGAAGGACTGATACAGAAAGCAGAGTTTGGAGACTGGGGTGCAGAAGGACCATTGCCGAGAGCAGAGGTTAGATATTTGCATGGAAAAGAAATGTTACAGAGAGCAGAGTTTGGATACTGGAGTGCAGAAGGGTCTAACAGAAAACAGAAGTTAGAGACTGCGGTACAGAAAACTGTTACAGAGATCAGAGGTTGGAGACTGGGGTGGAGAAGGAATTCTTCAGAGGTAGAAGTTGGAGCTTGGGGTGCAGAAGAACTTTTGCAGAGAGCCGAAGTTGGAGACTGGGGTGCAGAAGATTATTGTAGGGAGCAAAGTTTAGATATGACGTGCTGAAGGACACTTGCAGACAACAGAGGTTGGAGAATGGGGTGCAGAAAGACGGCAGCAGAGAACAGATGTCATAGACTGAGGTGCAAAAGGATTGTTACAGAGAGCAGAGGTTGGAGACTGAGGTGAAAAAGGACTGTAACAAAGATCAGAATTTGGAGACTGGGGTGCAGAAGGATTTTACATAGAGCAGCGTTTGGAGACTGAGGTTCAGAAGGACTGTTACAGATAGCCAAGGTTGGAGTCTGGGGTGCAGAAGGATTGTTGCAGAGAGCAAAATTTTCAGACTGAGGTTAAGAAGGACTTTGCAGAGAGCAGATTTTGGTGACTGGGGTGCAGAAAGATGGTTACAGAGAACAGAATTCGGAGACTGTGGTGCAGAACAACTGCTACAGAGAGCAGAGGTTGGAGACTGGGTTCAGAAGGCCTGTTACAGAGAGCAGAGTTCTGAGACTGGGTGCAGAAGAACTTTTGCAGAGAGCAGAGTTTTTTTATTCTGGGTTTAAAAGGATCTTAAAGAGAGCAGAGGTTTGAGACTGAGGTGCAGAAGGACTTTTGCAGAGAGCAGTTGTTGCAGACTGCAGTACATAAGGACTGTTGCAGAGAGCTGAGGTTGGAGACTAGGGTACACAAGGACTTTTTCAGAGAGCAGATGTTGGAGACTGTTGTTCAGAAGGACTGTTGCAGAGAGCAGAAGTTGGAGAATGGGGTACAGAAAGACTTTTGCAGAGAGAAGAGTTTGAAGACTGAGGTTCAAATGGACGGTTACTGAAAGCAAAGGTTGGAGAGTGGTATGCAAAAGGAACTTTACAGAGAGCAGAGTTTGGAGACTCTGGTCAGAAGAACTATTACAGAGAGTAGAGTTTTGAGACTGGGAGCAGAAGGACTGTTGTTGAGTACAGAGGTAGGAGACTGGGGTGCAACAGGACTGTTGCAGGAAGCAGAGATGGAGACTGGCGTGGAGAAGGAATATTACAGAGAGCAGATTTTGGAAACTGGGGTGTAGAAAGATCTTTCAGAGACCATAGGTTGGAGACTGAGTTTCAGAAGGATCGTTGCAGAGAACAGAGGTTGGAGACTGGGGTGAAGAAGGATCATTGCAGTCAGCAGAGTTTTCAGACTGAGATGCAGAATAACTGTTACACAGAGCAGAGCTTGAAGAATGAGGTGAAGAGGACAGTTACAGAGAGCAGATGTGGGAGACAGGGGTGCAGGACTGATAAAGAGCAGAAGTTGGAGACTGAGATACAGAAGGACTGTTTCAGAGAGCAGATGTTGGAGACTCGGGTGCAGAAGGATTATTGCAGAGAGCAAGTTTTCAGACTGAGGTACAGAAGAACTGTTGAAGATAGCAGATGTTGGAGATTGGCGTGCACAAGACTGTTAAAGCGAGCAGAGGTTTGAGACTGGGTGCAGAGGGATCGTTGCAGAGAGCAGAGGTTGGAGACTGGGGTGCAGAAGGCCTTTTACAGAGAGCAGAATTTGGAGACTGAGGCGCATTAGGACTGTTTCAGAGAGCAGAGATTGGAGACTGGGTGCAGAAGGACTGTTGCAGAGCAGATTATGGAGACTAGGGTGTAGAAGGACTATTACAGAGAGCAGAGGTAGTAGACTGGGGTGCAGAAGCATCATACAGAAAGCAGAGTTTGGAGACTGAGGTGCAAAAGGACTGTTGCAGAGAGCAGAGATTTGAGGACTGGGGTCTAGAAAGACTTATACAGAGGGTAGAGCTGGGAGACTGGGGTGCAGAAGCATCTTACAGCAAGCGAAGTTTGGAGACTGAGGTGCAGAAAGCCTGTTGCAGAGAGCAGAGGTTGGAGACTGGGGTGCAGAAAGACTGTTATAAAGAGCAGAGTTTGGAGACTGGGAAGCAGAAGGACTGTTGCAGAGTACAGAGGTTTTAGACTGGTGTCCAGCAGGACCGTTGCAGAAAGCAGACGTTGAAGACTGGCGTGGAGAAGGAATATTAGAGAGTGCAGATTTTGGAAACTGGAGTGTAGAGGATTTTTCAGAGAGCAGAGGTTGGAGACTGAGTTGCAGAAGGATCGTTGCAGAGAGTAGATGTTGGATACTTGGGTGCAGATGGATTGTTTAGAGAGCAGTTGTTGGAGACTGGGGTGCAGAATGACTCTTGTAGAGAGCAGAGTTTGAAGACTGAGGTGGAGAAGAACTGTTACAGAGACAGCGGTTGAAGACTGGGGTACAGAAGGATTGTTGCAGAGAGCAGAGGTTTAAGACTGAGGTACAGAAAGATCGTTGCAGAGAGCAGAGGTGGAGACTTGGCTGCAGAAGGACTGTTACACAGAGCACACTTTGCAGACTGGGATGCAGAAGGAATGTTGCAGACAGCAGCGGTTGGAGACTGGGGTGAATAAGGACTGTTGCAGAGAGCAGAGTTGGATATGAGGTGCAGAAGGACTGCTACAGAGAGCACAGTATTTAGACTGGGGAACAGAAGGACTGATACAGAAAGCAGAGGTGGAGACTGGTGTGCAGAAGGACTGTTACAAAGAGCACAGTTTGGAGAATGCGGTACAGAAGGACTGTTACAGAGAGCAGAGGTTGGCAACTGGGGTGCAGAAGGAGTGTGGCAAAGAACAAAGTTGGAGACTGAGGTGCAGAAAGACTTTTACAGAAAGCAGAGTTTTTATACAATGTTGCAGAAGGATCTTACAGAGAGAAGAGTTGTAGACCGAGGTGCAGCAGGACTGTTAAAGAGATCAGAGGTTGGAGACTGGGTTCAGAAGGCCTGTTATGGAGAGCAGAGTTCAGAGAAGGGCTCCAGAAAGACTGTTACTGATGGCAGAGTTTGGAGACTTGGTTGCAGAATGATTTTCCAGAGAGCAGATGTTGGAAACTGAGGTGCAGAAGGACTGTTACAGAGAGTAAAGTTTGGGAGACTGAGTTTCAGAAGGATCATAGCAGAGAACAGAGGTTGGAGACTGGGTACAGAAGGATCTTTGCAGTCAGCAGAGTTTCCAGATTGAGATGCAGAAAGGAGTCTTATACAGAGCAGAGGTTGAAGACTGAGGTGAAGTAGGACAGATACAGAGAGCAGATGTGGAAGACAGGGGTGCAGGACTGATACAGAGCAGAAGTTGGAGACTGAGGTACAGAAGAACTGTTAGAGAGAGCAGAGGTTGGAGACTCGGGTGCAGAAAGATAATTGCAGAGAGCAGAGTTTTCAGACTGAGGTACAGAAGAACTGTTGCAGAGAGCAGATATTGGAGATTGGGGTGCACAAGAACTGTGGCAGCGAGAAGAAATTGGAGACTGGGGTGCAGAGGGATGGTTCCAGAGAGCAGAGGTTTTAAAGCGGGGTGCAGAAGGACTGTTACAGAGAGCATAGATTGGAGACTGGGGTGCAGAAGGACTCTTGCAGAGCAGATTATGGAGACTAGGGTGTAGAAGGACTGTTCCAGAAAGCAGAGGTTGGAGACTGGGGTGCAGAAAGACTGTTTCAGAGATCAGAGGATGGAGACTGGGTTGGAGAAAAATTGTTGCAGAGAGCAGATGTTGGAGACTTGGGTGCAGAAGGAATGTTGCACAGAGCAGTATTTGGAGACTGGGGTGCATATGGACTATTGAAGACAGCAGAGGTTGCAGACTGAATTGCAGAAGGACTGATACAGACAGCAGAGTTTCAAGAATGTGGTGCAGAAAGACTGATACAGAAAGCAGAGGTTGGAGAATGTGGTGCAGAAGGACCCTTAAAGAGAACAGAGGTTGGAGACTGCGGTACAGAAGGACTGTTACAGAGAGCAGAGGATTTAGGACTGGGGTGCAGAATAACTGTTGTATAGATCAGAGTTTGGAGACTTCGGTGCAGAAGGACCATTTCAGAAAGCAGAGGTTGAAGACTGGGTTTCAGAAGGATCTTACAGAGAGCAGAGTTTGCACACTGAGGTGCAAAACGACTGTTGCAAAGAGAACAGGTTGGAGATTGGGGCGCAAGAAGGACTTTTGCAGAGAACAGAGGTTGGAGTTTTAGGTGCAGAAGGACTCTTACACAGAGCAGAGGTAGGAGACTGGGGTGCAGAATGACTGATGCATAACGCAGGAGTTTGGAGACTCCGGTGCGTAAGGACCGTTACAGAGAGCAAAGGTTGGAGATTGCAGTACAGAACGACTGTTACAGAGAGCAAGGGTTAGAGACAGGTGCGCAAAATTATCTTACAGAGAGCATAGGTTCTAGTCTGGGGTGCAGAAGGGACTGTTGAAGAGCAGATCATGGAGACAAGGGTGTAGAAGGACTGTTACAGAGAGCAGACGTTGTAGACTGGGGTGCAGAAGCATCACAGACAGCAGAGTTTGGAGACTGAGTTGCAGAAGGACTGTTGCAGAGAGCAGAGATTGGAGACTGGGGTGCAGAAGGACTGATACAGAGGGCAGAGTTTGGAGACTGGTGTGGAGAAGCATCTTACAGCGAGCGAAGTATGGAGACTGAGGTGCAGAAAGACTGTTGCAAAGAGCAGACGTTGGAGACTGGGGTGCAGAAAGACTGTTAAAGAGAGCAGAGTTTGGAGACTTGGGTGCAGAAGACCTGTTACAGAGAGAAGAGGTTGGAGACTGGAGTGTAGAAGGCCTCTGACAGAGAGCAGAGATTGGAGACTGGGGTGCAGAAGGACAGTTGCAGAGAAGAGAAGTTTGAGACTGGTGTGAATAAGGACCGTTGCTGAGAGGAAGAGGTTGGACTGATGTGCAGAAGGACTTTTATGGAAAGCACAGGTAGGAGACTGGGTGCAAAATGAATGTTTCAGAGAACAGAGGTTGGAGACTGGGGTGCAGGAGGACTTTTACAAAAGCAGAGGTTAGAGACTGAGGTGCACAAAGACTGTTAAAGAGAGTAGAAGTTGGAGAGTGTGTTCAAAAGGACTTATTGAGAAAGCAGATTTTGGAGACTGGGGTGCAGTAGGACGGATAAAGAGAGCAGACTTTGGATACTCCAGTAAAGAAGGACTGCTACAGAGTGCAGAGGTTGGAGAATGGGGTGCAGAAGAAGTGTTGCAGAGAACAGAGGTTGGAGACTGGGTGCAGAAGCACCTTTGCAGAGAGCAGAGGTTGGAGACTGAGGTGCAGAATTATTGTTACAGAGATCAGAGTTTGGAGACTGGGGTGTAGAAAGACTGTTTCAGTGAGCATAGTTTGCAGACTGGGTTTCAGAAGGGTCTCACAGAAAGAAGAGGTTGGAGACTGATGTACAGAAGGACTGTTACAGCGAGGAGAGTTTGAAGTCCTGGGGTGCAGAAGAATTGTTAAAGAGAGCAGAGTTTTCAGACTGAGGTACAGAAGAACTGTTGCAGAGAGCAGATGTTGGAAACTTGGTGAACAAGGAGGGTTGCAGCGAGCACAGGTTGGAGACAGGGTGCAGAAGAATCGTTGCAGAGAGCAGAGGTTGGAGACTGGGGTGCAGAAGGACTGACAAAGACAGAAGAGGTTGGAGACTGGGGTGCAGAAGGCTGTTACAGAGAGAAGAGTTTGGAGACTGGGGTGCAGAAGTACTGTTACAGAGAGCAGAGTTCGGAGACTGGGTTGCAGAAGGATCTTACAGAGATCAGAGTTTGGAGACTGAGGTGCAGATGCACTGTTGCAGAGAGTAGAGTTTGGAGACCTAGGTGCAGAAGGGACCGTGGCAGAGAGCAGAGCTTTGAGACTGAGGTGCAGAATGATTGATAAAGAGAGCAGAGGTTGGAGACTGGGGTGCAGGAAGGCCTGTGCAGAGAGCAGAGGTTTTAGACTGGCGTGTAGAAGGACTGTTGCAGAGAGTATAGGTTGCAAATTGGGGTGAAGAAGGACTGTAGCAGAGAGCAGAGTTTGGAGACTAAGGTGCAGAAGGACAGATACACAGAACAAAGGTTGGAGACTCGGTGCAGAAGGACTGAGACAGAAAGCAGAGCTTGGAGACTCATGTGCTGAAGGACCCTTACAGAGAGCAGTGGTTGGAGACTGCAGTACAGAAGGACTGTTAAAAAGAGCAAATGTTGGAGAATGGGGTGAAGAAGAACTGTTGCAGAGAGCAGATGTATGACACTGGTGTGCAAAAGGACTGTTGCAGAGAGCAGAGGAATGGAGAATGGGGTTCAAGGGGTTGCAGACTGAGTTGCAGACTGAGTTGCAGAAAGACTGATACAGAGGGCATAGTTTGGAGACTGTGATTCAAAACGACTGACACAGAAAGCAAAGTTTGGATACTGGAGTACATAAAGACACAGAGAAATGTGTTTGGAGGCCGTGATACAGAAGGACTGTTACAGAGAGCATGGGTTCGAGACTGGGGTGCAGAAAAATCAGTGGGGTGAGCACAGTATGGAGACTGGGGTGTAGAAGGACTGTTGCAGAGAGCAGAGGTTGGAGACTGGGGTGTAGAAGGACTGTTGCGTAAAGCAGATTGGAGACTGCATTACAGAAGGACTGTTACAGAGAGCAGAGGTTGGAGACAGGTGTTAATAATTATATTACAGAGAGCATAATTTGGAGATTTGGGTGAAGAAGGACTGTTGCATAGCAGATTATGGAGACTAAGGTGTAGATGGACTGTTTCCGAGAGCAGAGGTTGTAGCCTGGGATGCAGAAGCATCATACAAAGAGCAGAGTTTGGAGACTGAGGTGATGAAGCACTGTTGCACAGAGCAGAGATTGGAGACTTGGGTGCAGAAGAACTGATACAGAGGGCAGAGTTTGGAGACTGGGGTGCAGAAGCAACATACAGCGAGAGACCTATGGAAACTTGGTGCAGAAAGACTGTTGCAGAGAGCAGAGGTTGGAGACTGGGGTGCAGAAAGACTGTTAAAAAGAGCAGAGTTTGGAGACTTGGGTGCAGAAGGCCTGTTACAGAGAGCAGAGGTTGGAGACTGCAGAACAGAAGGACTGTTACAGAGAGCAGATGTTGCAGACTGTGGTGCAGAAGGACTGTTGCAGAGAATAGAACTTGGAGACTGGGGTGCATAAGAACCGTTGCTGAGAGAAGAGGTTGGGGACTGATGTGCAGAAGGATTGTTATAGAGAGCATAGGTTGGAGACTGAGGGTCAGAAGGACTTTTACAGAGAGTAGAGTTTGAAAACTTGGGTGCAGAAGGACTGATACAGAGAGCAGAGGTTGGAGACTGGGGTACAGAAGGAATGTTCAGAGTGCAGAGTTTTAAACTGGTGTGCAGAAGGACTATTGCAGAGAGCAGAGTTTGGAGACGGGGTGTAGAAGGACTGTTACAGAGAGCAGAGGTTGAAGCCTGTGGTGTAGAAGGACTGATACAGAAAGCAGAGTTTGGAGATGGGGATGAAGAAAGACTGTTACAGAGATCAGAGGTTGGATACACGTGTGCAGAAGGATCTTACATGGAGCAGAGTTTTGAGATGCGATGTAGAATGAATGTTGCAGAGAACAGAGGTTAAAGACTGTGGTGCAGAAGGACTGTTACAGAGAGCAGAGTCTGGACACTGGGTTGAAGAAGGATCATTGCAGAGAGCAGAGATTTGAGACTCGTGTGCAGAAGGACTGTTACAGAGAGCAGAGGTTGGAGACTGGGGTGCAGAAACACTGTTACAGAGAGTAGAGATATGAGAGTGAGGTGCAGAAGGACTGTTACAGAGAGCAGAGTTTGGAGACTGGGGTGCAGAAAAACTTTTGCAAAGAGCAGAGGTTTTAGACTTGTGTGTAGAAGGACTGTTGCATAGAGTAGAGGTTGGAGATTGGGGTGAAGAAGGACTGTAGCAGAGAGCATACGTTTATTACTAAGGTGGAGAAGGACAGATACACAGAACAAAGTTTGGAGACTCGGGTGCAGAAGGACTGATACATAAAGCAGAGCTTGGAGACTCCTGTGCAGAAGGACCCTTACAGAGAGAAGTGGTTGGAGACTGCAGTACAGAAGGACTGTTAAAAAGAGCCGAGGTTGGAGACTGGGGTGGAGAATAACTGTTTAGAGAGCAGATGTTTGAGACTTGTGTGCAAAAGGACTGTTGCAGAGAGCAGAGGATGGAGAATGGTGTTCAAGAGGACTGTTTCAGAATGAAGAGGTTGCATACTGAGTTGCAGAAGGACTGATACAGAGGGCAGAGTTTGGAGACTGTAGATCAAAACGACTGATACAGAAAGCAGAGGTTGGATACTGGAGTATATAAGGACACTTACAGAGAAAAGAGTTTGGAGACTACGGTACAGAAGGACTCTTACTGAGAGCATGGGTTGGAGACTGGGGTGCAGAAGGATTTTTGGGGTGAGCAGAGTATGGAGACTGGGTTGTAGAAGGACTGTTTCAGAGAGCAGAGTTTGTAGACTGGGTTGTAGAAGGACTGTTGCAGAGAGCAGACTTTGGAGACTGGGGTGCAGAAGGACTGTTGCATTAAGCAGAGGTTGGATACAGGTGTGCAGAATTATCTTACAGAGAGCATAGGTTGGAGACTGGGGTGCAGAAGGACTGTTGTGTAGCAGATAATGGAGACTAAGGTATAGATGGGCTGTTTCCGACAGCAGAGGTTGTAGTCTGGGGTGCAGAAGTATCATACAAAGAGCAGACTTTGGAGACTGAAGTGAAGAAGCATTGTTGCAGAGAGAAGAGATTGGAAACTGGGTTGCAGAAGGACTGATACAAAGAGCAGAGTTGGGAGAATGGGGTGCAGAAGCATCATACAGCGAGCGAAGTATGGAAACTTGGTGCAAAAAACTGTGGCAGAGAGCAGAGTTTGGAGACTGGGGTGCAGAAGGACTGTTAAAAAGAGCAGAGTTTGGAGACTTGGGTGCAGAATGCCTGTTACAGAGAGCAGAGTTTGGAGACTGCAGTACAAAAGGACTGTTACAGAGAGAAGATGTTGTAGACTGTGGTGCAAAAAGACTGTTGCAGAGAACAGCAGTTGGAGACTAGGGTGCATAAGGACTGTTGCTGAGAGAAGAGGTTAGAGACTGATGTGCAGAAGGATTGTTACAGAGAGCATAAGTTGGAGACTGAGGTGCAGAAGAACTGTTACAGAGAGTAGAGTTTGGAGACTTGGGTGCAGAAGGACAGATACAGAGAGCAGAGGTTGGAGACTGAGGTACAGAAGGAATGTTGCAGAGTGCAGAGTTTTAAACTGGCGTGCAGAAAGACTGTTGCAGAGAGCAGAGGTTGAAGCCTGTGGTGCAGAAGGACTGATACAGAAAGCAGTGTTTGGAGACAGGGATAAAGAAAGACCATTACAGAGATCAGAGGTTGGATACAGGTGTGCAGAAGTATCTTACAGGGTGCAGAGTTTTGAGACTGGGGTGTATAAGCAGTGTTGCAGAGAGCAGAGATGGAGACTTGGGTGCAGAAGGCCTGTTGCAGAGAGCAGAGGTTAAAGACTCTGGTGCAGAAGAACTGTTACGGAGAGCAGTGTTTAGACACTGGGGTGGAGAAGGATCGTTTCAGAGAGCAGAGATTGAAGACTCGTGTGCAGACGGAATGTTACTAAGAGCAGAGGTTGGAGACTGAGGTGCAGAAGAACTGTTACAGAGAGCAGATTTTGGAGACTGGGGTGCAGGACTTATATAGAAATCTGATGTTAGAGACTGGAGTGCAGAATTATTGTTGCAGACAGAAGTGATGGGAGACTGGGTTTCAGAAGGACTGTTGCAGAGAGCAGAATTTGGAGACTTAGGTGCCGAAGGACTGTTACAGAGAGCAGAGGTTGGAGTCTGGGATACAGAAGGACTGTTGCAGAGAACAGAGGTTTAAGACTAGGGTGCAGAAGGACTGTGAAAGAGAGCAGGATTTTAAGTTGAGGTGCAGAAGGACTAATGCAGAGAACAGATTTTAGAGACTGGGGTGCGGAAGGACTGTTGCAGAGAGCAGAGGTTGGAGATTTTTGTGCAGAAGGACTGTTCCAGAGAGGAGAGGTTGGAGACTGGGGTGCAGAAAGCCTGTTACAGAGAGCTGAGTTTGGAGAAGGCGTGCAGAAGGACTGTTACAGAGAGCAGATTTTGGAGATTGGTTTGCAAAAGTATCTTTCAGAGAGTAGAGGTTGGATACTGAGATGCATAAGGACTGTTACAGAGAGTAGAGGTTGGTTACTGAGGTGCAGATGGACAATTGCATAAAAAAGAGTTTGAAGACTGAGGTGCAGAAGGACTGTTACAGAGAGCAGAGGTTGGAGACTGAGGTGCAGAAGGACTGATACAGAAAGCAGGGTTTAGAGACTGGAGTGCAGAAGGACCATTACAGAGAGCAGAGGTTGTGGACTTTGGTGCAGAAGAACTGTTACAGAGAGCAGAGGTTGGAGATTGGGGTGCAGAAGGATTGTTTTACAGAGCAGACGTAGGAGACTGGGGTGCAGAAGGATTGTTGCAGAGAGCAGAGGTTGGAGACTGAGGTGCAGAAGGACTGTTATAAAGAGCAGAGGTTGGAGACTGGGATGCAGAAGGACTGTTGCAGAGAATAGAGGTTTGCGACTGAGGTGCACAAGGTCCCTTGAAGATAGCAGAGATTGGAGACCAGGGTGAAGAAGGATCTTACAGAGAGCAGAGGTTGGAGACTGAAGTGCAGAAGGACTGTTGTAGAGAGCAGACGTAGGAGGCTGGGGTACAGAAGGATTGATGCAGAGAGCTGAGATTGGAAACTGGGGTGCAAAAAGACTTTCACAAAAAGCAGAGATTGGAGACTGGGGAGCGGAAAAACTGTTACTGAGAGTAGAGTTTAGACACTGGGGTAAAGAAGCATATTACAGCGAGCAGAGGTTGGAGAGTGGGATGAAGAAGGACCTTTGCAGAGAGCAGAATTTGGAGACTGGGGTGCAGAAGGATTGTTACAGAGAACAGAGTTTGGATATTGAGGTGCAGAAGGACTGTTGCATAGAGAAGAGTTGGAGATTTGGGTGCACAAGGAATATTGCAGAAAGAAGAATTTGGAGACTGAGGTGCAGAAGGACTGTTACAGAGAGAAGAGGATTGAGATAGGGGTGCAGAAAGAATGATACCAAAAGCAGAGTTTGGAGACTGGGGTACAGGAGGACCATTACAGAGAGAAGAGGTTGGAGTCTGCAGTACAGAAGGACTGTTACAGAGTGCAGAGGTTGGAGACTGGCGTGCAGAAGGACTGTTGCAGAGATTAGATGATGAAGCCTGGGGTTCAGTAGGACTGTAGCAGAGAGAAGACTTTGGAGACTTTTGTGCAGAAGGACTGATACAGAAAGCAGTGTTTGGAGACTGGGCTGCAGAAAAACCGTTACAGGGAGCAGAGTTTGGAGACTGCGGTACAGAAGGACTGTTACAGAGAGCAGAGTTTGCAGACGGGGTATCAGAAGGATCTTACAGAGAGCAGAGGTTAGAGACTCAGGAGCAGAAGGACTGTTGCAGAGAGCAGACTTTGGGGACTGGGGTTCAGAAGAATCTTTCCAGAGAGCAGAGGTTGGGAACTGGGGTGTAGAAGGACTGTTGCAGAGAGCAAAGCTTGGAGACTGAGGTGCAGAAGGGCTGCTACAGGGAGCAGAGTTTGGAGACTGGGATGCAGAAAGACTGTTGCAGGAAGCAGAGGTTGGAGACTGGGTTGGAGAAGGAATGTTACAGAGAGCAGAGTTTGTAAACTGGGGTGCGGAAAGTCCATTACAGAGAGCCAGCAGTCTCTGGAGACTGCAGTAC